>NC_137004.1:41251061-41293561 GCF_032717465.1 Coenobita brevimanus | reverse complement strand
GCTCTAAGCCTTTTGTGCCCGTGTGTGTGGAACTGTAAACATACCGCCATCCTACCGCAGACTAGAATAGATAATACCCTCTCTCCTTAATCCATCGTTAGTCACCACCTGCTCGTATGGATTTAAACTGGTAATCTTTCAGCATTATTTTTCTTTTCTGGGATCAGTATCGTGTTGCACAGTTGTAGAATTTAGAGGCATTTTGCCAGTGTGGTAACGTACAGAAAAGCGCACGAGTCATCATCATCATCATCATCATCATCATCATCATCATAGCCCCAATTTCCACCTAAAAGAAACGTCTTAGTGTATATATCCAATGCAATATACAGTCATGTTCGTGCTCTCGTTTAGACTAAGTATATTTATTTACTTGTTCATTCATTTTATTTATTTATTCATTTATTTATTTATTTTTTGACCCTAGGGACGGAGTTGATAACTAGTTCCCTGAAGCCTAGCAGTCCTCTTACGTGCCACCCACCTTTACATCTCACAATTTCGGCGGTAATGCTCACCTTTACAAACCGAGGCTTTCTCATTCTGCCAAAACATTCGTTGCCAACGTTTTAACAGTTTTAGTGCCCTAGATTACTCTTGAGCATTGCACAGTTCGCCTGAAGTTAACCGAAAAAAAAAAAGCTAAGTAAGGTACAATATTTCACACTCCAAGAAGTACCTTTCGTGGCGGTAAACTAGCGGTAAGATGCGTCGGTGTGGCCAGTGTTGACGGAAATGTCGTGTTGCGTGACACCACCACACAAAATTGGCTTTTATGGCCCTCATTCAGCAAGCCCAGTTGTGGAGGGCTGAGGAAGGGTGTGAAGGAAGGGAAGGAAGGAAGAGAGAAAGGAAGAGAGGGAGAGGGAGGTGGCGGGAGGACAGGATTAATGAGGAATGCAGGAAAGAATAGAGGGAAAGAAGTGGAGACAGAAGAGAGGGGGGAAGGGGAGAATAAAGGATGATAGAAGGATAGGAGATAAGCATTGAGGGAATAAGGGAGGGAGAGGGGGAGGACGAGAAGCAGAAGGAGAAGGACGAAAAGGAAAGAGAGGGTGGGGAAAGCAAGAGGGATATGGACGGAGGGGAAAGGTGCAAAAATGGAGGAGGAGGAGGTAAGGCGGGTTAGGCAGGAGTGAGGGGAAAAGAACCGACACAGAATGAGGGGAGAAGTGTGTGGAAAGGTAGGGTAGGTATGAGGGTGAAGGGAAAAACAGGAGAGAGGGGCGACTTTGGGTTGCCATTTGAGCGACTTTATGGTTCGATTTGAGATATTTATTTCCACTTAATAACATCTCATAAGGGTCTTTACCAGATTTTAGCAACAGTGTAGCAATTTTAGCTTATTTTAAAACGATTTGCAGAGAGGTTTTCGTGGTTTAGGACACTCCAACAGCTTTTAGGAGTGCCGGTGAGTTTAAAGGCAATTTGGAAACTGTACATAGGGCTCGGTCAGTTTGGTGTTGCCCTCATGTTCGATGGATACTCTGTTGTGGGTGCGAATCCTCTGACTGCCTCTGACTACGCCTATAACAAATAACCAAAGCCTGCACCATACCCTGTCTACCTCCACCACCTTCCGCTTCACCACCTGTCGCTTATATGTCCTACTTCTTTTTACCAAATGGCTTTAGCCTTTGAGAGATGTGTGATGGGGGTACAGAAGTAGATGGAGAGTACACGTGAAAAACAGGGGTAGGAGTGTAAGAAAAAGAGATGTGACAACGGATGCAGTTCAGGAGAGAAAGGTTCATGGAAAGGTTGGGGAAGGTACAGCAGTAACTAAATGAGAAGTAGTGTCGATAAATATAAATGAATAAAAAGAACCGAGGAAAAAGTTTGCGTAAAGGTGGGGAAGGTGTGTGTGAGGCGACAAGAGAAACAGGGGAAAGTGACAGAGATTACAGCTAAAAAATAGAGCTAGGTTAAAGAAGAGATGCGACGTAAAGAAACAAAAGAAGAGAGAACACAGATGGAAATGGAGCGAGGATGCGACAGAGAAAGTAAAGAGAGATGTGACGGGGATACAGAAACAGGGGGAGAGGGGAGAGAGTTGAAAAATGGTGCGAGGGTAAGTGATTGGCTTACAAAGTTACGAATGGGCATGAGGTACGTACTGAGAGAGAGAGAGAGAGAGAGAGAGAGAGAGAGAGAGAGAGTGTGTGTGTGTGTGTGTGTGTGTGTGTGTGTGTGTGTGTGTGTGTGTGTGTGTGTGTGTGTGTGTGTGAGAGAGAAATTAAAGGAAAATGGCTGGGTGAGGCTGGAGAATACGAGGAACAGGAAATGGAGGGATGGGGGGGAGAAAAAGGAGAGTGACGAAGGGAAAGAAGGAAAAGGAAATATATAGTATGGAAGGAAAAGGAGAGTTAGGAAGGAAAGGCGACTCGAAAAGGAAGGGGAGAGTTAGAAAGGGGAAAGAGAAAGAGGAAGTAAGAGGAAATAGATGAGGGGAAAATGATGACGAAAAAGTGTAGTTAAGGGAAAGATGAAAAAATGGAAGGTTAGAAGAAGATGAGGAGAAGCACAGGTGTTAAGAAGGGGACAGAGGAAGGAAAAATGGAGACTGTTTCAGCGCAAAGAAGAGTAATAAATGGTACCGGCTGGTGAAATGGGGCGAGAGAGAAAAATGGGAGATAATGGGAGGGAGGACAATGGGGCAGGTGAAGGCAGGAGGGAGAGAATACTGATAAAAATGGGAGAAACTGGGTAATAAAGAGGGGAGACAGTAAGGAAAGTACTGATGAAAAGAGAGAGAAGGGGTACAGAAGTAGGAGGAATTATGGAAGCTGTTGACTGGGATAAAGAATGACAAAAGAAAGTAAACAGAAAAAATACAACAAAGTGGGGAAAGGCAATAAAGAAATAAGAAATTTTATGGATCAAGTTTATACGATGAAGAATGTAAGAAAAAAAAAGAGAAGCACAGAAAGAGTGATATAAAGGGAAAATTAAAGAATCTGGTGACAGGGAAAGAGGTGAAGTGACAATAACGAAAGGAAACAAAGGAAACAGCTGAAGGGGAGAGGAGGCTATATGGAGACTGACATAAACTGTGCTTCAGTGCTGGGGAAGGGGAGGAGATGGCGATAAAAAGGATGCTACTGAAGGGGAAAATTAGAATGGCTGATGACAGGGAAACAGGGTGCCAAAGGGAAAACAGAAAGGGGAGATGAAGGAAAGGGAGAGAAAGGTACAGGAAGAATGGCATACATCGAGTTTTTGCGATGAAGAGGAAGAGGCAGAATAAAAACGGTAATAATGAAGGGGGGAATGAGAGGAACTGATGACAGGGAAAGAGGGTGACAAAAGCATGTGGAAACAGAAGGAGGTTGGTGGACGAGGAAAAGGAGGCTACAGAAAAAAGAGGAAAGAGGAAGGGAGGAAAAAGGCAGACACAGGGACGGGGAGAGTGTCACTGAATGAGGAAATTACTGAAAAGGGTGTCAGCAATAAAGGGGAAGAGAATGGGGATTTGAGATACGGGAGGGGAGGCAACAGAAAAAGAGGGACAATAATCAAAATCGAGCTTCGGGGATGGGGAAGAGGAAAATAAAGGAATAAAAAGGGTGTTATTTGAAGGGGATTTAGAGAAGAAGGGGGTAAAAGCGAAAGGCAATAGAAAACGGACTGCAGAAAGGGGAGAAGAGGCTACAGAGAAGAGGGAACTTATATAAATCTATTTTCTAGGATGGGGAAGGGTAAGCAACAGATATGAATGTTGAAAGGGGAGAGGGTAGTGTTGAAAGGGCATATGGGAGAATACGGAACTGATGAGAGAGAGAGAGACAGACAGACAGAGACAGAGAGAGAGACAGAGACAGAGAGAGAGAGAGAGAGAGAGAGAGAGAGAGAGAGACAGAGACAGAGAGAGAATAAAGATGAAATAATAAGCTGTTGATAAATAGTGAGAAAAATGGATATGGGAATAAAACAGCAAACGGAGCCACAGAAAATAAAGTCTGGAGAGAGACATATAGACAAGATGTAGGTGAAAGGGAATGACAGAGGAATGGTTACGGAAAACGCGCACTGAAGGAGAGGAGACAGAAAATAAAGATTGGAGATAGCGATACATACGACGCTGCTGAAAGACGGTGATAGAGATTTGGATACCGAGAGTGCGCTGGAAGTGGTGAGTTATTAAGATAGGAGATACATAAGGAACTGGAGACAGAGAATGATTGAGAAACAGATTTGGGAAACATCTGTTGGGAGAGGAAAGGGAATATTGGAGATAAGAGATGTGTGAGTGTGGAAATATAATGATAAGGAAATAGAGAGAGAGAGAGAGAGAGGGCGTATGAGGGTGGGGGAAGCTGCTGACAGGGGAAAGAGAGCAATAAAGAGGAGGCCGTACAGAGAGAGAAGGTGCAAGGGAAGACAGGGAGGGGAAAGGGGGAAACAATGATGGATAGGAGAGGGGAAGATGTGACAGAGAAGGGGAAAGCAGGGATGAAGAATGGTGCAGAAAGGGAGGGGGGAGGGAGAAAGGGGTGGCAGCGAAAAGGAAAGGCAAGCTGGAGAGAGAGAGAGAGAGAGGGAAATGTCATTAGTGGGGTAGTTTGTCTGGCGTCAGGCGGGCGTGTGTGAGACGCGTGTAGTGTATGCAAGTTGCAGTGTTATGTATACCTCTCTCTCTCTCTCTCTCTCTCTCTCTCTCTCTCCTGTATGCAAGTTGGAATGTTATGTATACCACCCTCCCTCTCTCTCTCCTCCCCAATTTCTTTCTGTGCCCTGATCCCGTATTGACTCTCGTATCTCCTCTTCCTCCTCCTCCTCCTAATCCTCTTTCCCTTCCTCCTCCTCATCCTAATCCTTTTCCTCATTTCTTCTTCTTCTTCTTCTCCTCCTCCTCCCCCTCCTCCTCCTCCATATCCTCCTCCTCCTCCTCCCATGGAATTACTACACCAATCACCATGAAATTCATTACTTATTGCCCTACACATATAAAGTAGTTACTAGCACACACACACACACACACACACACACACACACACACACACACACACACGCCAACTAAATACACACCACTCAAACACCGAAAAGGACTGCATGGAAGAAGGATAAAAAAACATGCAGTGAAATGTGCACAGATATCAATGCATAGTGACTACTGTGTCTTCCTAATTACTGTTATACACCTGTCACGTTGCTTAGGTGATTCACAAAATTTTACAACAAAGATACATCATAAAATTTCACCACAGTTATACATCACAAAATTTTACCACAGTTATACATCATTTCACCACAGCAAATACATCACAAATTTTCACCACAGCAAATACATCACAAAATTTCACCACAAGAACACACCTGTTACACCTTTTTATTTCCTTAAGGTCTACTACATCTTGTTTTTGCTTCCACTAGACGGATTTCTTAGCTTGGGAAGGAGACTTAGAAATGGAGGGTTTAGATGCAGAGTCGGGATCAAAAGTCCTGTCGCCCCCCCCTCCTCTCTCTCTCTCTCTCTCTCTCTCTCTCTCTCTCTCTCTCTCTCTGACTTTGAAAATAAGAGTGGTGAATCTATGGCACAGATGACTTCTTTATTTGGCTAGTTGTGTCACAGGCGTCATTTGCTTGGGATTTACCACACTGACAGAGAGAGAGAGAGAGAGAGAGAGAGAGGGGCGACAGGATTATTGATGGCCACTGTACCTTGTTCGGCTAAGTCACTGCAGAGTCCTAAGCTCTCTGAAGGTGAATAAAACTTCAGACAGTGAAAAGAACAAAATGAAAAATAACAATCGTCGTACCGAAGCTACTGAATTTCTTCCTTACTGTTACCTCGTCCTGTTAGATAAAATAAATGTACTAAAGTTACTCGAATCCTTCTTTACTGTTACCTCGTCCTGTTAAATAATAAAAAATAAAAAAACTACTGGAGTTATTCAAGTTTTTCCTTACTGTTACTTCGTCCAGTTAAATAAAAAAAAAATACCTTACTGAAGTTACTTAAATTCTTCTTTACTGTTACCTCGTCCTGTTGAAAAAAAAAAAATACCTTAATGAAGTTACTTAAATTCTTCCTTACTGTTACCGCTGTCCTGTTAACAAGAAATACCGCACTAAAGTTACTCATATTCTTCCTTACTGTTACCGTCGTCTCCTCGCTGGAATACACACCTCATGGGGCCAACAGCACATCACACACACACCCCTCATCACTCTCCCTCCCACTCCATATGCATTCCACGCTTCCCTTTACACCAATTTTATTTATACGTGCAGCTAATCAGGCAATCTAGGAAGCAATCACGCAGAGGTACACAAGACAGGTAATTACGCATGGATTAGGTCACTAGAATTTGGAGTCTCTCTACGTCACTGTTGCTTTCTATAGATTTTAAGTTAGTTTTTCACTTTTTTTTCGTTTGGGCAAGGTTTACAATGTCTCTTTCTCTTTTCCATATACTTCACGTTCTTTCTTTCACAAGTTTTCGTTAGGGTGTTAAACTTTTATTACGTCTGTGTTGTTCTCCACTAAAGGTTCGTCCTGTCACATGTCTTCGTTAAGGTTGCAAGCTTTCGTTAATTTTCATATACCTTCAGATCGTTCTTTTGTTTTTCGTTCGGATGGTAAAGGTTCTCTTGCCTACATTTCTTTTGCACACTCGGAATTCGTTTTTATTTTTATTTTTTCATTAGAGACAAACTTTACGAAATGTCTCCGTGTGTCTTCAATTCACTGCGGATCCTCTGCCAACCTGCGAGACTCACCAGAATCCACATAGCCCCTTCAACCCGAGGACGTCTTCTATTATTTTATCCATGTTGTTGTATTTTCAGTTTAGGAGAGACTTGACGAACTGAAGGGGTTAGGAATACGCTTCTCTAACCCCATCACTACGCCTACCCCGAACCTCTTCAGTACGGTGACGTCTTTTCGTAGCATTTTTTTGTTTCTGACAGACGATTTCATTCAGGTTAGGAGAACCCCACAGTAATGAAGGGATTAATGAAGACGATTTAACCCATCCAGTTTGATAAGTCTCTCCCAATCTGAAGAAAATCGTCACGAGGTTGCAAGGTATAATTATTGAGGGGTTACCACGTCAAATCCACGTCAATTTCATGTCAAATCTTCCTGAGCGTCAGTGTGAGGTGTATGGTAGCAAGACACTAGGGATATGGCAGTACAATGAGGTATGTCAACACGGTGGGGCTATGGCAACGAGAGACCCGGGGCATGGCAACACGACACCCAAGGCATGGCAACGCAAAACCCAGGCCGTGAGGGGCATGGCAACGCAAAACCCAGGCCGTGAGGGGCATGGCAACACGACACCCAAGCGGCGACATGGCAGGGAGGGTTTGTTTATCACGGGTCGCCACTCACAGATGATCACGGGCTACGGGCATGACATGAGACGGGGAGAGAGAGGCTGAGAGAGAGAGGGAGGGAGGAAAGAGGAAAGTGGGAGAGAATAAGATCTAAACCACAGTGACGAAAAGACAGGAAAGATCTGGGAAAACTAGGGTTAAGGCAGGGGAAGACAAGCTGAGGGTGAAAGAAAGACAGGTGAAAGGGGTAGGAAGAAAAGGTAATTAAAAGAATGCGAGAATGGGAAAGAGGAGGAGGGCGGGTCCATCTCCCATCTCCCCTCCCCTCACCCCTCCTCTCCCCTCGGCCAGACTAGCAGCAGCAGCATAGGATCACTCCGGCGCTCTCTCTCTCTCCCCTCACAGGCCAGGATGCACTTCTCCCCTCACTTCCCCTCGCCTCTTAGCACCTACACCGCGGATCCTAGAGCTTCGGAGAGGGCTTAGTCAATCACACTGGCCCCCCCAATCTCCGTAAATCCCTAGGGAGCAGGGATTGATCTGTACCACGAGAGAAAGCGGCGGCGCGTGTATGTCCCCTCTGAGCGCCTGGGGATGACTGAAGCAGGGAGGGGAAACTCGGGTAAACTGATGGACGGACAGCTCGGGAGAAGCACGTTGCCGGATACCTCTCTCCTCCTCCCCTCCCCTCTCCTTTCCCCTCTTCTCCCCTCCCCATCCCTCCCTTCTCTCCTCCCCAACCTTCTCCTCTCTTCTCTCCTCTCCTCTCATCCGCCCTCTGACAAGTGCCTCCCACGGTAGCAGTTCCTCTCCCCCTCCCCTCTCCCCACCCACCTCCCTGTCCCATGTTCCCTCCCAGTCATCCCTTTCACTGTGGTGCACTGTCCTTTCTCTCACACAGGTCCCTAACGTCAGACGCTCCTTCAGTCCTCCTTCCCTCCCTCCCTCCCTTACCATCCCACTCTTTCCTTCCTCTCACCTCTTTCTCTCCCCTCTCCAGTGCCCTCTTTCCTTCCCCTCACCTCTTTTTATCCCCAAGCCTCACCTCCCTCGCATCTAAACATGTGCCCCCTTCCCAACCCACTACCCTCTTTCTGTCGTCTATCCCCCCTCACCTCTATTTCCCCTCCTCGCCCCTCCCCTCCCTTTACCCATTCCCCTCTATTCACCCCCTATCTCCCTTAATCTCCCTCGCCCCTCTTTCCTCCCTTTACCTCCTCTCTTGCCTCTCTCACTTTATCTCCTCTCACACTACCCTTTTCTACTCCTATTTCCCCTCATCCCTCTCTCTTCCCTCCCCCATCTCCCTCGCCCCTCTCCTCCCTCTCTTCCCTCCCCCATCTCCCTCGCCCCTCTCCTCCCCCTCTCACCCCTCTTTCCTCCCCCTCTCTCCCCTCACTCCCACCCTTCCCACCCTCATCTCCCCTCGCGCCTCAACATTCCAACCCCGTGCTTATTTTTCACACCTTGAAATTGAGACAAATAGGGTGGTAAAATGGCGAGAGTGCGCACGTGTGGATGGCCGTGCGTACGTGTGTATTCCAGGACGCAGTGCACGCCCACACTGACAATGGGCGTGCGTGTGTGAATACCTGACAATGGGCGTACGTTTGTGTATCTGAAAATGGGCGTGCGTGTGTGTATATCTGACAATGGGCGTGCGTATATGAATTTGGGAAGACATAGTGCACGCCCACAGGGATAATGAGTGTGCACCTGTGTATACCAAAGGGAACACAGTGCACGCCCAAACAGGGAAAGGGTGTTGTGTATGTATATATCAGAGGGGACAAAATGCACGCCCACACTGACGACTAACGTACATGTGTATATCGAAGAGGACACACTACTTGTACATGCCCACAACGACAACATAAGCACACACACACACACACACACACACACACACACACACACATTTCAAAAGAAGTAAGCCACATCGCTGTACAAACACAAAGGGTGCACTTGAGAGCGGGGACTGAATGGAAGTGCTGTGGGTTAGTAGTGAAAGAAATAATTCACGAGTAAACAACTGACTCGTAACACTTAGTACTTTACTGTCCTGTTCTCGTATGCTTGGTAGGATTATTAGCAACTTTCCCTTGGCGATTGAGTTTGTCTTTTATGGATACTCTCTCTCTCTCTCTCTCTCTCTCTCTCTCTCTCTCTCTCTGTGCTAGACTCTGGGCACAGACTAGAAAATCCGTTCACTGAGGCACAGCAGTCCATTAAGTGCCTCATATCTTCACATATCACCACTCTCAGCACTAATACCCACCGTCCAGGTTAATATAGGTTCGCTAAAATTGACAATCTTGCATCGAAATGCCAAATCAAAAGGAGCTAGATTATTGTTATGTATACATGACTTCAGAAACAGAAGGAATATTTGAATACTGTCTCAAATATCACTAAACTACTCTTAACATTCCAGAATATAGTAAGATTTCATACCAATGGCCATCAAATTTTGTCATTAGATGGATGCTAGTGTCTGGTTTGCAACGTTATCAGTTTATCGCTTCAGGCATCACACACAATATTCAAGCCAGGTCTAGCATTAACTCCAATGAAACGCCAAATTCTGATGACAAATGACGTAAGTCTAGCAGCGTTTTAATTACTTTATCAATATTATAAAGATGTTGCGGATAATTTAAGGTTATTTCTAGCAATTACAGTTCTCTGTGCCTGGCGATATTCTAGCACCTTTCACTTAGCAACTATCTAGGTGCCAAGGATGCCAATTTAGCGCTGTGGCACTAGATCTAAAGGTCTTTACGGCAATTTAGAGAAAATATTGATGATCATCGATTTCGTCTGTATCCCAGCAATGATACTGCGATTTTCGTATTATTTCTGGCGTTCAAAGGAGCTTTGTGCACCTAGCATAAATAAAGCACCTTTTGTGGCAGCTCTAAGTAAGGTTGCAAATTTAGCACTTCTGGTTAGATGCAGACAATCGCATTAACCTTGCTCTAAACTTCGATGCTTGCAGTGTAACTTAAGCAATCGTAAACAGGTCTCAGTATCATTTCTATCATTTTTTACGGAGATTTTTGCATTACTTCTGTCTATAAATAAAGTTTTGTTCACTTAGCGGCAATATAGCGACTTTAAACTTGGTAACTCCTCTTCGCACACGCTGCCAAATGACCGAGGACCCTTCCAGATGTTATCACTGATCAAATCCCCTTGCACGATGCGATTTTACGGCCACTGGGGAAGGTCAGGGGAAAAGGGAACCCGTACACGAGGGAACGCCAGGATACGCCGTAGAGTTGGATACGTCGTAGTCTCCCCAAGAGCCGTATAAATGCCGGGGGAGCTCATAGGGTTTCACGCGTCAAAGATCCGATACTGACGGTGGATTTCGTACGTCACAGCGACTTAAGGCAGGAATTTGCAGGGTGGAGGGTAGGGCAAGGAGAGGGAGGAGTGCTGGGGGAGAGGAGGAATAGCAGGGGCGAGGGGAGGGGTAGTAGAGTTGAGGGAAGGGAGGGGGAAGGCAGGTACGGGAGGAATCAGGGTGCCACGGATGAAAGAGGCACGCTAGGGAAGAGAGAGGGATGGTGTGGCTGAGGGAGGAATGAGGGGGACAGGCGAGGGGAAGGAGGGGTGATAGGGCTAAAAAGGGGTGGGGTGGAAGAGGTGGGGGAGGAGTTGCAGGGGAGGGGTGGCAGAGGTGGGGTTGCAGGGGAGAGGAAGGAGTGGCAGTGGTCCCCTCCCTGGTGCCGGGTCGCAGCGGGGGCACATCGTCAACCTTATTTACGGGCATCTACGGTCGTCGCACGGAAAAAGCTTCTCTCTCCTCCCCTCCACTCCCCTCTCCTCTCTCCTCATCTCCCCTGTCCTCCCATCCTCTCATCACCTCTTCTCTCTTCTCTTCGCTCTTCTCTCCTCGCCACTCCCGTCCCCTCTCTTCTCTTCTCTTCTCTCTTTTCCCTTTTCTCTCCTCTCCTCCTCCTTTCTTCACTCCTTTATCCCCTCTTTTTCATCCCCTCTCCCTTCCTCACTTCTCCCCATTCCCCTCCCCTCTCCCTTCGCCTTCCCCTGTTTTGTTTCTCTGATTCATATTATTTTAAACTACTTCACAATAATGAAAAAATAAATAAATAAAAGATACTGGATAAATTACGACGATACGAGTATAAATAAAGAGAAACTAAAGATCACCCAGTATATAAAGAAAATACTCAAGGTCAGATTCAGCGTCATAACTGGCTAGGCTGGCAGTGTGTTAACCCCTTCAACCCCATGACGCCTTTATTTATTTATTTATGCTACCCCTATGTGATTTCATTTAGCTCTCGAGAAACCCAGCTTGGTGTAGGGGTTACTGAAGGCTACATCTTTCCCCTCTAGCTCGAAAAATCATGAGTCTAAGAATGCTGATTTAAGACTGGCCATCAGCAAAGACACATCACGCTAAGACACAGTACGTAGTGGTCAGAACACACCAGCCGAAGAGAGGACTTGCAGGGAGGCAGGGGACGAGCGGGCTAGTACTGGCGCTGTTGTTGTTGTTCCTAGCGAGTATGTCCCCTGGTCAGAATAAGACAATACTACTGCTATACATTCTTTCCATACTACTTCATGACTACCACCATAATCCAGCGTTAAATCTCGTCTTACAACTCAGCATTTTAGGCCAAGTTGAAGTGAACAGAGTATAGATTTGCCGGCAGGTAGGGGACGCGGTGTGGTATTGTTGTTGTTCTTGTTGTTGTTCCTAAACCCGCTATCCATCACGTTCTCTCTCCTCTGCGGCGTCGTAAAATTCTGAAAAATACTCTCTGAAGTTCCTGAGAAAGACTCCTTTTAAGACACTTGAGTAAGAGGCAAACTCCAGCCACTCTGCTCCCTCGGCATTACAAACTGCCTCTTCATTATACTCAGACGGGAGACGAAAGTTCAAAATACGAACCTGCCAAATTCATGCGTCCTTCAACATTAATAATAAATGTTAATATTATAAAAGAATAAAATGTAGCTCATCAAATTTACCGACTGCCTCTTCATTATACTTAGACGGGAGACGAAAGTTCAAAATACCAGTCTGCCAAACTTTTGCTCCTCACTATAATAAGAAAAACATTGTAGAAAAAAAATAAAATGTGGCTCAATCAGATTACCGACTGCCTTTTCATTAAACTCAGACAGACGATAAAAAATTCAACAAACTAATCCGCCAAATTCATGCTCCCTTGTATGACCGAGGAAACACTGTAAAAATACATAAATAAATTAATGGCTTAATCAGGTTCACAGGCTGCCTCTTCACTGTGCTCAGACAAAAAAACAAAACTATAAGAAAAAATAGCATTCAAAATTCATGCTCCCCTCAATCATACAAGAAATTCATACTGTTCAATTACCTTTAAAATCAATAAAATCAAGAAAAAAAAAAACTGCGAGAGATGACCTGACTGGTGGATTGGCCCCGTGAATTCCATGACGTATTATTTCATTCTTGATGGAGAGGGACGCCTTCATGTGATGGCACTGATATAACCGGGCGGGGCAACTACCTGGCTATACAAACGTCCCTCAACTCCTTCCCTATCCCCCGAAAGAAGGATCGTGGACATCAAAAGGGTATTATGAGCTTGCAATACACCGCGCTAACGTTCAGATGAGCCTGAGTTTGTGACTACTACTACTACAACCACTACTACTACTATACTGCTGCTGCTACTACTGCTAACACTACAACTACTAACACCACCACCACCACCACCACCACCACCACTACTACTACTACTAGTACTACTACTACAATTCCTGCTTTCTTCAACTGAATACACTGAATTCAGGAAGGATTTAAGTACTGAATGGGTATTTGACTATATTATCTTATCCCTCTAATTCAAAGCCTCCCATGAATTGAATAAAATCGTCTAGAGATAGCTGGAACAAAAGAGAGAGAGAGAGAGAGAGAGAGAGAGAGAGAGAAATGAAAAAAAAAAATGCACCACAAAGCTGAATGGATGATAAAACTTCCCAGTCTCTCTAACACATAACACACACACACACACACACACACACACACACGGGAGAATGTCACTCCCTTTCCCCCGTTGTAAACAGTGCAGTAAATCGCATAAATCCCCCTTTTTTCTAGGGCGTAAATCCCACAGGCCTAGTGTGGCACATATTCTGATCAATAACTCTTATTTTCGGATCACCTTCACGTTGACTTAAGAGTTTGTACCTTTTTACACAGCGATTTATTTTGCCTATTACACAGCGATTTATTTTGCCTATTACACAGCGATTTATTTTGCCTATTACACAGCGATTTATTTTGCCTATTACACAGCGATTTATTATGCCTATTACATGGCGATTTATTTTACCTATTACGCAGCGATTTATTTTGCCTATTACACAGCGATATCTTCTCCCTATTACCACTTTTATGGAAATGATACAGACTATGTCGATATTAACGTCCTATTAATAAGATACAAGAAAATACTTACGTTATAATATGGAAAATAAATCGCTAAGAAAACTGTGCTACGAGGTCTCCTACGACACCGAGAAAACGTCCTCTGAAAGTATCGAAGTAAAACCGAAAATTGCGCGTCCAATATTTTTTTCTTTTTCTTCTCTCTCTCTCTCTCTCTCTCTCTCTCTCTCTCTCTCTCTCTCTCTCTCTCTCTCCGTTCCAATTCATTTCCGCCTCGCTCAGAATGTTAAAACGAAAAAAATCTGTCTTGATGAAATGCACTCGATTCCAGCCCCTCTCAGCGAAGCTCCGTCCGGCTCAGCAACGTGATACCCGAGCTTATTCAAGGGATGGAGATCGATACGTCGCCTCTCCAGACACACAAGGACCGTCAGTGTCATCTTTTACCTGCAGGAGAAGGTGGAATCGATGGCTGCATTGTGGAGGGGCGGCCTACCTGCTTGTCTCCCCCCATGTCTACCTTGGTGTGCTGTTGGAAAAGACGCGAGATCGAACACTGGCTGAGGATGGAACTAGCTCGATAGAAATTTAACACAGACTTCACTGATACCTGAGTTTTATTAAGACAGACTTCACTGATACTTGACTTCACTGATACTTGGATTTTATAAACACAGACTTCACTGATACCTGAGTTTTATTACGGTAGACTTCCCTGATACTTGACTTCACTGATACTGGAATTTTATTAACACAGACTTCACTGATACTTGAATTCTATTAAGACAGACTTCACTAATACTTCACTGATACTTGAAATTTAACAGACTTCACTGATACTTGAATTCCATTAACACAGACTTCACTGATACTTGAATCTTATTAACACTGTTTTCACTGATTTTTGAAGACGACCCACTAACTTAAAATCACCACCACTAATACCATCAGAGAGAGAGAGAGAAGAAAAACTTTGGCAATAATTCAGTATGGACGGTGGGTATTGGCTCAACGTGGTGACATGTGCAGGATGCGGTACATACAACTCTAGGCCACAGGGAAAGAATTAGTTAAGTCTATCCCTACAGTAATGATAATAAATCTATAATAATAAGACAATAATAATAATAAGTCTATCCCTACAGTAATAATAATAATAATAATATTAATAATAATAATAAAATAAATAAACAAAAAGGACTATGTAGGTATGGGCTAGTCAGACAAACGAGGCAGGAAGACACCATTAAATATCTTATCCGCCTCTCCCTATACTCCTTTCATTCCAACTTGGCCTAAAACTGCCATTTCTCTGTCTAGAATGCTGAGCTGCAGGTATAAAATAACACTAGAATATGATGATAGTCACGAAGAAGTACTATGGATATGATGTGCTGCCAAAGCAGTAGTAGTAGTAGTGGTGTGTGTGTGTGTGTGTGTGTGTGTGTGTGTGTGTGTGTGTGTGTGTGTGTGTGTGTGTGTGTGTGTGTGTGAATGAAATATGATGACAGTCACGAAGAAGCACTATGGAAATGATGTGCTCTGCCATAGTACGAGTAGTGTGTGTGTGTGTGTGTGTGTGTGTGTGTGTGTGTGTGTGTGTGTGTGTGTGTGTGTGTGTGTGTGTGTGTGTGTGTGTGTGTGTGTGTTTAAGGTCCTTCAATCCGCATTTGCTTCATTTTTAACGTTAGTCTCATGCACTAATTGTCCTAAACATGCCAGTGCTCAGTCGCAATGCCTCTCATTTATATTCTCTCTCTTTTTAGCACCACACAGGGTACGTAAGGAAATAAAGCAGATTTAACCCTTTCATTACCAGGGTGCTCTAGTAAGGTGAATAAAATCGTCTGGAGATTGCATGAATAATTCGCTGTACATAGGACGTTACAGTGTCCACTCTCTCTCTCTCTCTCTCTCTCTCTCTCTCCATCATCCTAACTTTCTTTTTTTCTTTTTGGCTCTTCGTGTGACTGCATAATGTCAACGACAGGAAGAAGGTGAGGTAAGAGGGGTGAAGATGTGATGTGAAATGAGAGAGAGAGAGAGAGAGAGAGAGAGAGAGAGAGAGAGAGAGAGAAATAAACACGAAAGATAAACAAAAGGGAGATATGCTGGAAGAAGGAGAGACGGAGAAAGGAGGCGAAGAAAATGAGAGAGAAAAAAAGAGAGAGAGAGGAAGGACAAGGGTAGGAGTGACATAAGACACTGAATTATCGATGTGTGTGTCAAAAGGAAAGTATATGGAGGGTGAATGAACATGAATTTAAAAAAAAAGTGGGTGATAAGATGAGAGAAAAAAATAAAGAAAGGAGAGAAGGGAACATGGGTTGGAAGAAAAATGAGAAAAAAAGAGAGGAGGGGCAGGCATGGGAGTGACGTGTGGGAGTGGATGAAATGAAAAAAAAAATGAGTTGAGGAAAGATGAAGAAAGAGAGGTGTGATGGAGGCTGTGTGGAGGAAAACGATAAAGAGAAATGAAATGAAAAAATAGGATAAAAATATAGATGAGAGAGAGAGAGAGAGAGAGAGAGAGAGAGAGAGAGAATGGTGAGTGACATATCATCTCCCCTACTCTCTAGGACATGATCTCCACATGAATGCCTTCTAAGACAATGGCCTTCGCTTCGGTAGGCATTGTGGTGAAGGGTCGGCATGTCAGGCTAGACCCACAGCCTTAAATTATCAGTTACCCATTTATACATACATTTACACTGCCATTTGCACCCATCTCTGACACCCTTCTTATCGAAATCTTCCATTAATCAAAACATAAAATTGAAGAAGTGATAAAATCTACGGAAATCACCCGCCAAATTTCGTGTACAATATCAGTGAAAGAAGAAACTAATTACGTACACTGATAATATACTGTACTGTGTGTGTGTGTGTGTGTGTGTGTGTGTGTGTGTGTGTGTGTGTGTGTGTGTGTGTGTGTGTGTGTGTGTGTGTGTGTGTGTGTGTGAGAGAGAGAGAGAGAGAGAGAGAGAGAGAGAGAGGCTATAACGTCATTCGTAAAGCCTAATATTTTCACGTTACCACAGGGTTGTAAACACGATAACAGCCGATCCTGTATGACCCTCTTGCAGGTTTAAGGGCGCGAGGCTTGGCTAACGCAGTCCAGTACATTTAAGGGTAGATGACCAGCCTACTCCCCTTGGTGGCTTCACATGATCCAAAACCTTCACTCACCTCGTGGCGATCGAACCCATGGCCAAGGGATAAGCTCTCCACTTCAACTGAGGCGTCCAGACCACTAGGGTGTAATCCCATCAAAGGTGCACAGGTCTACATTTTGGTCTTTTGGTCATGCATTAAGTACTCAGGCGGTCAGTTTAATAAGACTATGAAGAATCTTTGTGGTCAAAAAATTTAAAACTTACTTAATCTTTAAAATGTTCGAGTTCCCCTCATTCTCACGGCTGTTGGCAATATACTGTAGGAAAATTTCAAGAATGAGGCTACAACTTGACTATTATCTGAACTAGGAAAATTATGTTGTGCTAATACGAAAGAGAATAAATATGATATGCACTGGAAATGAGCACTGGCATATTTACGACAATTACTACATGAGAATAACGTTAAAAATGATGAAAACGCAGAAAGAGAGAGAGAGAGAGAGAGTTAAAGTGAGGTGAATGTGGTGCTGCGTGTGACTAAGCTAGGTAAGCGAGGCGGCCTAGCAGAAGTGAGAGGTGCACGACCACAGCTGTCAAAGGCGCCTCATCGACCAGCCCTGCCTCACTCACACACACCTGCCTCACCCTCCTGCCTAACCCTCCTATCTCATACACACCTGCCTCACCCTCCTGCCTAACCCTCCTACCTCATAAACACCTGCCTCACTCACACACACCTGCCTCACCCTCCTGCCTAACCCTCCTACCTCATACACACCTGCCTCACCCTCCTGCCTAACCCCCCTACCTCATAAACACCTGCCTCACTCACACACACCTGCCTCACCCTCCTGCCTAACCCTCCAACCTCATACACACACCTGCTTCATTAACAAACACCTGCCTCATTCACATATACCTGCCTCACACACACACACACCTCACTGGCAGCCTCCATCCCTACATAGTTCTTCTCGATCTCGTATTTCCCCAGCTATAAATCTCTCTTCCATTTTTCTCTCAGCCATCCTCTCCACATTTCCTTTCCTCCGACTAACATTTCCAAGATTCTTCCTTCTCACAAGCAACCTCACACTCCCTCACCAGCATCCTCAAATATTACGTGATCATCTCTTCATAAGTCACCATCATCTCGAGCAAAACATCCCTCCTCTGTTTTTCCTCGTCACATTTCCATTTCGTCGATTACTATTCCCAATAATTTGCTTTCCAGATTAGTCATACACTCCCTCATTAGCCTCATCTTTCCCTGGGTCGCCAACTCTTCCTCAACCTCCTTCTTTTTCAGCAATTACTTTCTCATCTGTTTTTCCTATCATCATCCTTCTTCACATTTCCCTCCCACCCACTACTGTTCGCATCATTTCCCTTCTAACAATAATCATTATACCTCCTCAAAAGCATCCTCAATTCCTATGTAGTCATCTTCAGCCTCTATCTTCTGCCCAAAACTTTCCTCTCTGTCATTCCCTCAGTTTTCCTCTACGACTTTAAATTTCTCCTCTGTCCGCCTCTCATTTTTCTTCTTACGACTAAAAATTTCTCCTCTCACTCCCTCTCATCCTTCCCTCCACGATTAAAGATTTCTCCTCTTTTCCGCTCATCCTTCCTCTACGACTAGAAATTACGCCTATGTCGTCCCCTCATTTTCTCCCTACGACTTCGAATTTCTTCATTGTCTTCCTCTAATCCTTCCCACAACGACTAAGAATGTCTCCTCTGTCTACCTCTCATCCTTCCCCCTAAGACTACTCCAGGCCCAACCACAAACACCGTCTATTCCCTTCGACGACCAAACTCATCTGAAGCTCATTTACAAACGCTGTGGGAACCGGAGCACTGGATTCTTAGGCCTACCTCCCCAGTATTTCTCTCCCCTAGGCCTACTTTACAGCCTCCAACCATAATTTTGTGCCGATCTGGGGGAGACGTCTTCATATTTCGAAGGATTAGGTTCCTCTCAAGCTGATGACTTTTCGAGAGGGAACGAAATGGGGGGAACTTTGGCTTATTACGTATGACAACCGAGCCTTTTCAGTATGTTAATATCGTGTATTTAATCCCTAAATGGACGTGGTATTTATATAACATTCGTGCTATCTCCAGACGATTTTATACAGCTTAGGAAAGACTGGAACTGGAGGAGCGAGATATAGAATTCATGAACTCCTTCACTACGAGGGGTCTTTCTTAAATTGGAGAGAATCAGATGGAGACCGAAAGAATAAAACTAAACATATATATATCATTATACTGTGGGGGTTAAATAATTAAGCAAATGCTGTTGTTTTATATTTCTTTTTCCAGCACTACGTCACAGTTACGCCTGAGGTGGAGCCAGGATTCCGAGAGCTTGTATGGTGTTTTAATCACTGTGCGACCCATTTCACTAAGTATTCTGCTAATAATACTCCCCATTCTCGTATTTTCTATCTCCTTGTTTCCGGATCCTGTCTCACTCCACCGCGGCACAGGGAGGAGGGAAAGTGGCGTGGGGAGTTGGATTAATGGGTGTAATTTGGTTAGTTGGCAATTTTGAGGTGTTAAGGTGGGGTAATGTGGGCAGGTAATAAGCCGCAGGGGACGTGAAGCGTGTGATGAGGAGCTCTCGCCGTGTACAGGTTGTAGCCCCGAATTATCATGCCGACTCTAGTTCTTGTGAGGAATGAGAATGGATTATCTTGCCGCCTGTAGCTCTTCCGAAGAATGGGATTTTTATTTTTAATGCAAGGAAGATGGAACCATAGGCCAGAAGCCCGCAAGATTGTTCCCTCCAAGAAAAAATAAAAACAAAATAACAGAGAGCCAAATTCAAGATCTTGCCGACTCCAGCTCTTCCGATGAATGAGAACGGAATCTGTCACGTTGTCCTTTGTTCAGCAGCTATTTTGAGACACAACATGTAGACACAATACAAGGGAACCGGTTGAAAATTCGCTTGATAATCCATTTCCCCTACAACATCACTTACCTTATCAAGGAATGCATTTTTCCATTTACCTGTATATATCAGTAAGGGTCGCCATCTGATTATCTTTCGGCAATAAAACAGAGGTCTAATTTTCGTACATAATATCCATAACACGTGCAGAACAGGTAGGCAGACTCGGCCTTTCATAAGACACCGAGTACTGTAAATTTCACAATCGTTCTGCGCTTGGGGGCGGGTCAATGAAGCACAAAGCCCTGTTATATTATCATCAAAAGTTAAAACATCATTTGAAGTACAGGAAACAATCTACTTCCAACTAGTAATCTTATAAAATTAACTATATTGCAATGAAGCCGCTTTTGGACACGAATACTTCCAGGTTTCATATGCTTTATATTTTGGACATAAAGAATTGATTCATGTGCATTTTAAGCTCCGAGTAAGCAACATCCCCCTCCCCCCCAAAAAAATTGCAATACTTGATCACTTACAATATTTACCGGTTATATTAATTACTGTACAACTGCTCTATCTTCAGTTGTTGCTCTTTCTTCAGCACTTATAAATATCGCAATAAACCTGGAAATATTTTTGTTCCATCCACGGTTAAAGGTCCTGCAGAGACTGACCTTATTCCTAGCCTCAAGCACTTGTCGGCTGGTAAGGGGACGCCGCCCCCTGCCACCGTCCCGCCGCTGGGGCAGGTCGGGGGATGGAAGGGCCAGGAAGGCGGCGTCGGGGTCACCGCCCCCCTCTGACCCACAAGACCACTGTTCAGGCGTCCAGCTGTCCCCGCCTGGAAGAATAAGACTTAGAATTAGGCCTATCAACTACACTCTCAGGGCGGCCTTAAAAGACATGAAAGATCAGCAAAAGAAGATGAGCAGGAGTAGTCACAAGCTTTCAGTCTTAGGAGTAATGCACTATACAACTACTGTTATATTTCTTTATACGTAGTGCATGTAAAGTCAGGGACAAAAATTGGCCTAATATTTCACACCTTCTACTTGTCACCTTCCGGTGCTGGCTAATATTCGTAAGCTAAGATAGGCTTAATATGTCTGTCAATACATGGTGCTCTTGCTCTTAATGTAATGCATCAGGGAGGAAAATGGCGGAATATGAACCAATTTCCCTAAGTGCGAAGTAGGCGCACCTGAACAGTAAGCTCCAGTGAACAGTACTCTACTGTACAGTGGAACAGTAAGCTTCAGTGAACAGTAAGCTGCGGTGGATAAGTAAGCTTCAATGAACAGAAAGTGTCAGTGAACAGTAAGGTGTAGCGGAACAGTAAGCTTCAGGGAAAAAAAAAGCTGCAGTGGGACAGTAAGCTTCAATGAACAGTAAGGTGCAGTGGAACAATAAGCTAACTTTTGTCCCCAAGTGTACCATAACGTACCTTCGCTCCTGATGGCGTGCACCTCCCTAGAGAGCTGCTTCCGGCGCGCTAGGAAGTTCTGCAGTGACACCCTGCCCCAGCGGTCCGCCCCCAGCTCCCGGGCCAGCGTCTCCCCCGACCCCTCCAACCCCAGGGTGCGTAGGAGGCCCCCTAGGTTGGCACTGAGTAGAAGAAGAGAAGATCCGATGCACCAAACAGTTTAAATTCTGAAATTTGATGGTGTATACATTTTTTCTCTCTCTAGACAGTGTTATTTAGTTTAGAATTAGCTTAGAATTGATTCCCTGTAGTAAGAGAGTTATTTAAGGCTTCAGGTACGGTACATCAAATCGCTTTCAGGTAAGATACACCATGCTGTTCATGCCTCAGGCTCCTATGATTCAATCTCAGCTGAATAAAACCATCTGAAGTTAGTCAGAATGGCATACACTCCTTAGCATTAAAAAATCGTCTTATGTCACTGAAGATGTTAATTTCTAGCCCCAACCACCACAACTGGCTCATCCCTCTCCTTCCTATCCTTTAAGATATTCCCGTCCTCTTAAACCTTTTCAATCGGCTAACGAAATGTATATCTTTTTTCTTACTACTTCCAGACAATTTTATCCGCTTTATGACAGATTTTTCATACCAGAAGAAATAAGTAAAGCAACGTTGGGTCTGGTTAGTACTTGGATGGGTGACCGCCTGGGAACACAAGATGCTGTTGGCATCCCTACGTGTCAAGTAGGGTTGGTGGAGGATTAGTGCTCCTCCCTGTAAAACAATTAACTCTAAGCCATTGGCCACCCCGTCTGGGATACATGGCGTCTGGCAATGAATGAATGAATTTATTAGCTTCTACTATGGGGCACTCCTGAATAAAATCGTCTGTTACCATCAAGAATAAACCACAAAAATACATCACCAAACTGAATGTATTAATTTCTGAGGCTAAAATTAAACTCCTTCCTCAACCCTCTTCCTCCCTCCCTCCCATCCTTCCTTCCTTCATCCACTGCCCTCCTCTCCAGCCGCCTCGCCCTTCTCAAAGCCCACGTTAAGGTCATTGACAGCACTCGCTACAAAGTGTTAAGTTCGGTGCTTACACGGTGATTAGTGAGGGGAGACGGGGCGAGGGGAGACGGGGCGAGGGGAGACGGGGAGAGGGGAGACGGGGAGAGGGGAGACGGGGCGAGGGGAGAGTCCAGGGGTGGGGAGGAGGCTGTAAGAGGGAAAAAAATGAATAAAGTATAGAAGGCCTGGTGAAGAGGGGAGGAGAGAAGTGGGGATGGATGGCGGATGAGAAGGGAAGGGAAGGGAGAGGGAGAGGGAGAGAGGGATGTACTTCAGGGGTAGGAAGGAGGAGAGAGAAGGATGGGGGAAAAATCCAGGGGTGAGAAGGGAAGGGTGAGAGTCCACGACGGGGAGCAGCTGTAAGGGGGAGAAAAGTACAGAGGATCAGGGAAGGACGAGGGTGAAGGAGACACAAATTACGAGAGGATAATGTACTATGAGGCTATGGGGCTGAGAGATGGATGAGGAGAGCTTAAGGCAGGATGAGACAGAAGAGGGAGACAATGGGAGAGATCAAGGAACAAGAGAAACTGAGGACGTAGTAAGAAAAAGTAAAGAGAGGCTGAGAAAGACAGGGTAGACGAAGACTGAGGAACCAGGAGGAAAATTAATGTTGTTTTGGAAGAAGCTTTTGGTGTATACGACAAAATTAATACTCTGTTTAAAGCAAGAATGGAAGCAAATACATAGGCCATACGGGCGAGAGAGAGAGAGAGAGAGAGAGAGAGAGAGAGAGAGAATATCAGGTGAAACAATTAAAGAAAGCAAGTAACTCTATCGTCACTGGGTCTCTCATTATACCCTGGCTAGACACACACACACACACACACACACACACACACACACACACACACACACACACACACACCGCCATTATCCCTTTCAGTACGATGACGCCTTCTATTATTCTTGCTAACTTCGGACGATTTTACTCAGCTTAGGAGAGATTTGTCAAGCCGAAGGGGGTTACCTAATCCCTCCATGAAACTTTCTAACAATAAAATAATCTCTTCGCTTGCCAGAATAAGAGATAAAATACGTCATCGCAGTGAAGGGGTTTTACAGTATACTTTGATGTTTACAGAAAGACTCACAAACAAACACACAGGCATGTATGCAGTGATACCAATACCGATATATATAGTGTAAACAAACACATATATACATACCTCCATACATACATACATACATACATACAAAGAAGACAGAAACACATACATTATAGATAAATAGACAGACTAACAGAGATAGATAGTTACATAGGTCTTTACGTGTATCGACTCAAAATACATACAAGCACGTTCATACACCTACATATACTGTGCACATTCATACACACAAGCACAAACACATCCATCCATACATACAACTATGCATATACACAAATATACATAAAACATAGGCACATTCATAAATACGGCTACAAACACACATACTTACATTCATACATATAAACATACATCAAACTACTCTTTCAGTTAGTCTTTCATGCTTCCCTTGTTCCACAGTCTCTCTCTCCCCCCTCCTCTCGTCTCCCCTCTCCCTTCCTATCTTCTCCCCTCTCCCCTGCTCACTCCTTCCCTCTTCCTCTCTCTCCCCTACCCCCTCTTCTCTTCTCCTCTCCCTTCCTCTCTCTCTCTCACACACACCTCTTACACTCTTCTCCCCCTCCTCCCTTCCCCTCCTACCCTTTCCTCCTTCACTACCTCCCTCAAGCACCTCTTCAGCAGCGTCTGATGGAGGTGGGTGGAGGAGGAGGAAGAAGAGGAAGAATAAGACTAAGAGAAGGAGGAGAAGGAGGAGGAGGGGGAGGAGGAGGAGGAAGAGGAGATTAGGAGCTAGAGGTACGGTAATTAGAAGGATAAAACTATTGGAGAGAGAGAGAGAGAGAGAGAGAGAGAGAGAGAGAGAGAGAGAGAGAGAGAGAGAGAGAACAGTGGTACCACACACACCAAAAAAAGAAAAAAAGAAAAGTTAGGAAATGAGCAACGATGACAAAAGAAAAGGGAGACTAAACTGTTCATCCCTTCAATTCTAAGTTTTTCTCTTATTCCATTTTTTTCACCACCAGACGACTTTACTCAGCACAGGAGAGCTTTTTTGAACTGGGGAGGGGGAGGTCAGATAAATCCTTCATTAACTCCTTTAGTAAAAGATATACTCCCTTAGGTCAATGAAACAGCTTAACAGCGACTGGAAATAACTACAGAAAAACCATTGACAGATGGGAGAGAGAGAGAGAGAGAGAGAGAGAGAGAGAGAGTAAATTGGTTAGAGGAAGACCAAACGAAAAACAGCAAGAAGGAAGGAAGGTACCATAAGAGAAAGGGATGATAAAGACGAAGAACAGGGGCTGAGTGAATAGGAAATGAGAATAATGACGAAAAGAGAATAAAAAGAGGAGATACAGATGAAGAAATGAAAGGAAGAGAACACGAAGAATAGGAGGCGATGAAGATGAAGAAGAAAGACAAGAAATAAAGGAGAAGACAGAAGGAGGAAAAGAAAAGGAGAAAGAGAGAGTAATAATATGAAGCAGCGAAAATAAGAATAAAAGGAAGAAGAGAGAATAACAAGAGGCAAAAAAAATAAGAAGATGAAGAGAATAAAAATAAGAGGCAGAGAGAATAAGAATAAGAGGAAGAAGAGAGAATATGGTAGCGAGGCCCAAGGGAAGGTGGAGGCCCTCATTAACTCCAGGTAGAGGGGGGGGGGTCTTGGCTGGCACTGCCCCCTTACCCATTCCCCTTTTGGTGCTCGGGAGGGGGGAGGGAGCAAAGGGTCAGAGGAAAGGGTTAGGGACGAGTGAAGGGAAGAGGGGAGAGGAAGGGCCCGTGTTAGAGAGGAAAGGTTGAGGAAAACTTAAGAGGAGAGAGGGCAAAGGGAGAGGTAAGCGGGTAGGGGACAGGTAAGGGGTGAGGAAAGAGTTAGACAGAAGAGGGGAGGAAAGGGTTAGACAGGAGAGGGGAGGTAAGGGTAGGAGAGAAGGGGGGAGGAAACAGACGGGAAAAAGGGGGAAATGAGATGGGAAGGGACGCGCTGGAGAAGAGGGAGTTATATACGGGAGGGAGGGGGAAGAGAAAGGTTATTGGGAAAGACAAGAGGAATGAAGAACAGGAAGGAAGTTAGAGACACGGAGGGAGAAAGGGGGAAGGAAGAGATAAGGAAGGAAGAGGGGAAGAGGAGAGGGGAGGAGAACATGTGAGGGGAAGATAACATGTGAGGGGAAAAGCGGATGGGGAGGGGAAAGGGCAAGAGGAGTGAAAAGAATGAAGGGCAGGGAACTAAGTAAGGGAAAATAAGTAAGGAGAAAGAGAGGGCGAAATAAAATAAATAAAACTAAAAATAAAATAATGAAGACTTAATTTTTTATGACCCAAATGAAAACGAAGAAAATGAGAAAAAATAGGCAGAAAAAAAATGTTGGTCGAGAAAAATTTAGAGTGGATGTAAACAAACAAAGGAAACGCAGCTGAAAAAGCGGTGTGGGGACAATGAGAGAGAGAGAGAGAGAGAGAGAGAGAGAGAGAGAGAGAGAGAGAAAGAGAGAGAGAGAGATTAATGGAGACTTTCTTAACCTTTCACAACAAACGACCATTCCTAAGCTGTTTGTGTGTGTGTGTGTGTGTGTGTGTGTGTGTGTGTGTGTGTGTGTGTGTGTGTGAGAGAGAGAGAGAGAGAGAGAGAGAGAGAGACACACACACACACACACACACACACACACACACACACACACACACACACAGGTAAGAACAAAATCAAGGTCACCCAAGTGCCAGGAACCATCTCTATTAACCCCTTCATCACGAATATATTTCTATTTCTTTCTCTGCCGTCCCTGACGATTTTATTTATATAACTTTTTTTTTTTTTTTTTTTTACATTTCTGGCTATTGCAGAAAAAACCCTTGTAGTGAGGGGGTTAATGAAGGCTAAACCTAACTCCTACACAACGAAAAATACCACTCTACGAAAAAATAGAACCATCTGGAGAGAACGAGAAAATGCAAAAGATGTAATCGTCTTGAAGGAATTTTTGAAGGATAAATCTAACCTCTACAGTTCTTAAAGCTTCTCTAGATAAATAAACCGTCTGCTAATAATAATAATAACAATAATAATAATAATAATAATAATCGCATCATTGGAGTTGTGATTATTCGTCCATAGGTAGGTAAACAAAACATCTGACTCGCTGATTCCGTTTTCTCTCAAGTGTTTAGGGCGAACTGCTCTAAAAGGAGCGGGCGCTTCTGAATCAGACTGAATTCCACCTTTAATCGTTATGTAATTCTTTGTTTTTTCACCTCTTATTTCTGAGTGTGCTACATCGTTTTTATGCATTTCAAGTTTCTGCAACGAATTATCTGAATACGACTACAATATTAGTCACATATATCTTTTCTTCCTTTATTTCATATATTAATTTTCATGAGGATGCAATGGGAGGGGGAATATGGGTAGAATTGAAGATTTTTATTTTTCTAACGCTCATGAGTACACACACCCAAATCCCATCGACACAGAGATGCCGGAAAGGTCAGAGAAATGACGACCTTTTCTGTTCTCCCTATCATCCATTTTTTTTTTGCCTATTTATCGACGAAAAAATACGTATATATTTATTTATTTCTACCAAAAGATGATTATATTAACTTTAGGGAAGGCCTCTCGTAGGGAAGGGGTTAGTCTATTCAGTTCCCATCACTCCTTTATATTTAACTTTATTTTTCTCATTTCCCTCTCCTGACCGTCTCAATTTTTTTTTTTTTTACATTTTTCCTGCTCATTGATGTACTCTCTTAAAGTTGTTGAGGCCTATGACAATGTTTCTCTCTCTCTCTCTCTCTCTCTCTCTCTCTCTCTCTCTCTCTCTCTCTCTCCGTCATCCACATCGATTATTGACTTCCTCTCCCGTGCTTAGGAGGGAAGGGGGAGGTAGGGAGGGGAAAAAAAGGTGAGAGAGAGAGAGAGAGAGAGAGAGAAGAAGTAAGATACAAGTACCTGGAAGATGGTAAGAAGAGAAGGAAGATGAAATTAAGAGAAGGTAATAAAAAGATTAAGAGAAAAATGAGGCTGAGGATGAAAACAGGACGTAAAAGACAGAGAAAAGAAGCAAAGAGAAGAGAGGGAGTGAAGTGGAGAAAGAGGAAGAGAGAGGACAAAGAGGAAGAGGAGAGGGCAGAGAGAGAGAAACAGAAGTCAGATATAAAGCATAAGAAAAAGAGAAACAGACAGATAAGAGGGGCAACAGAAATAGGAAGGAAAGGATGTTGAAAAAGAGGAAACAGACTGAGATAATGAGGAAAAAGAAGAGAAAGATGCAAAGAAAGAGGAAAGGAAAGAGGCAAAGAGGGAGGAAGATAAGACAGGGAAAGAGGAGGACGAGAAGAGCAAGAGAAGCAGAGACGAACAACAGACAAGGAGGATAGATGAAAATAGTGATGATGGTCATGAAAGGCGACGGAACTGAAAATGATGAGTGGGAGGGAGATTATGCAGGTGGAGGTGAGGATGAAAGGGAGGGAAAGGGGGGGAGATCGAGAGAGAGAGAGAGAGAGGGGGGAAAGGAAGGAGGGAGGGAAGAGGAGGGAGGAACGAGGGAGAAGGAGGGAGGAAAGGATGGATTGAGAGTGAGAATTTGGCAAGATATGAGGTAGGGCGGGTGAGGGGAGGGCAAAAGCGAGAGAGGAGTATGAGTGAACGTGAAAGAGGTGGAAAAGATGAAGGAAATAAGGTAAATGGGAAGGGAAAATGGAATGGAATGAGCTCAGGTGAGGAGGAAAGACGAGGTGGGGAAGGAAAATGAGACGGGGAAACATGAAGAGAAGGAGGAAAGTGAGAAGGCAGGAAACTATGGCATGAGGGAGCCGAAAAGAAAAAGACTGAGAATGGTTAAATAATAAAAAAAAAAAAGGAAAGAAAAGGATATGGAAGGAAGAGGAAGTAATGAGGGAGATTTTGAAACTGTACAGGGGAAAATCTGGGTTGAAAAAATATAAAACACTAATATCCACAGACCTAATATGAGAAAAAAAAAACTCGATGTAGGCCTAGACCGTATATAAGAAAGTATCTGCTAGGAATGTGTATCAGAGAAGAAGGTGACGGGGGTTGAATAAAAAGCCAAGAGGTCTGTAGATCAAAGCAGCCAGAGTGGAGGGTGAGAGGTGTGGCCCAGAAGAGGCGGAGAGCTCACACAAAAGAACACATCTAACTGTAAACAGCATCAAACGTCTTGTGAGCAGGGTTATTGTGGAGGATTCTTAAAGACGGAAAGTTAAAATGAGTGAAATGTTAAAACCATCCCTGTCGAGTTACGAATATCACAATCAGTTTGGTGTGAAATTTTAGGTCAATTACTGTACCGTATTCCCTCCGTTTCTTCTTCTTTCCACACTTTTACTTGGTGTCATTCTTTTATTTTCTTCGCTAATTCTTTTAAATATTCGCCAATAACCCCCTTTTTCATTTTTTACTTAGTTTTTCAAAGGGATTGATAGTGTCAAACGTAAAACTATATAAACACAAAAGTGGGGGATCGTATGTTCATGTATGCTCATTACTCATCATGGCACTATGCACAGAAGTATGTCATTGCACTGTGGCTGTGTGGTGACCATCCTACACTGCCGTGGGAATGTTGGCAATCTTTAATTAACAGCACAGTCAGTTTTGCGCGATAATGGGTATGCGAATATATAAAATGACGTTCCGTTTAGGCCACTCTTAATAAATCTACTTCCACAGTTAACATGACGTAATTGTAAAAAAAAAAAAAAAAAATGATCCATGCATTTAGGGCGCAGTGATACCCGAGAGTTTATGATATACAGCACTGAGAGCTAAGTAATTCTCTCTAATAACAATGTCATGTCATAATATTTAGTTTTTAAGGTTTTACAGACGACGCTGCTTTCCACGTCATCATCATCGTCATCATGAAAATCATCATTATCCTGGCCCCTTTTCCCAGCTAAGAATGAGGTAAGACAGGATCTAGAAAACAAGGCAAGAGAAAGAACGAAATGAACTAAAGGCTGCCAGGGAAATGGGCCAGACACTCATTCACACGTCATTCAAACCCCTGGAATCCTGCCTCCACCTCAGGCCTAATCATCTGCACATTTTTGTTGGTTCTTTCATTTACACAAGCACTTCACATTACCTACGAGAAAGCGTGTATCCGTAAACTATAAAATAAGGAGCGAGAAATCCCTGACATGTGCTTCTTCATACTTATCATAATTCATCCAGCCAATTCGATCCCCTATTAATTTCCTTGCCTCATTAACTTCCATACCTCGCTGTCACACTTTCAATATCATACTGTACGGTTGTTGTTGATATGCATGTGTAAAAACGCATATTACCAATGGATGCTGTGTTTAAGAATAAGTACAGGGCAGTAGGAGAGGTCTACAATGGAACACTGTATTATGCAAATGCTGTGAATGGAGAGGCAAGCTGCGTGAACCCACTGAACAACAACACAGCGCGGTGGTAATGGCGGCCTTGAAGCGTGAGTATTGTTTTCCTCCCTAATAGCTCACGTCCGGGCTAGGGAGTCGTATTCATGAAGGATCCCTGCCAATTCGTACGATAAAGTCCCCAAAACAGTGAAATATTATCAGAAATCATTTACTCTTTTCGTCTTTCTGTACACTGTTATTCACTCTAGTTTGGCAATGAAGCATTCGGTAACTGAATAGGTGAAGAAGAAAATACAATCACGCTAATGTATACACAAATTATGCGTAAGGAAATTTATGAATCTATCCCCAAGAGTGTGAAGCAAGTCGGGCATTCATCCCTGGACAACACAACGCCGGTCTGAGTATGGAGACGGTGGAAGTACTGTGTCTCGAGCCATCCTTCAGACTGCGTTTAATTGGCCTCAGCTCTTCATCAGCCCCGGGCCACTGCTAATTACCGCTAGTGTTGGCCCACAGGACTAGGCCACACACGGCAGGGGGGAGAGAGAGACAAGGGGAGAGTAAGTGGTGGGAGAGAGACAAGAGGACAGTAGGTGGTGGGAGAGGTAGAGGGAGAGAAGTTTTTGCTGTTGTTGTAGTTTAACCCCGGTCCGCCTGGCCGAGTACGAAGGACAAAGAAAAGTAAACAAAGCTAAAAATAGTCCTTCAAGGTTTTTTGTTACATAGAAAAGTGTAAATATGGTATCTAAGGGCTGATGATAAGGAGAGTTAAGCAATAAGCCCTCCAACCCCCGTCACCAAACCCTCAGTAAGGGGACAGCAAGTGGTGAGAGAAAAGTGGAGAGCGAAGGACTGAAGAGAGTAAGAGGTGGGAGAGGAGGGGGAGAGAAAGAAGAGAGACAGAAAGACAGTAAGTGGTGAGACGGGAGGAAAGAGAGAGCGGGGACACTAAGTGGTCGAGAGGAGGATAGAGAGGGGGGAAAGGAGGGATGAGAGGAGGAGTGGAGAGAGTGGGATAAGTGGTGGAAGAGGAAGAGGGAGTGGAGAAATTAACCTAAGTGGAGGGAGGGAAGAGAAGAAGTGGAGAGCGAGAGAGTAAGAGGTTTGAGAGGAGGAGTGAAAAAAAGAGGAGAGAAGGCAAGAGGTGGGAGGGAAGAGGGGAGAGGAGGGAAGGGGGAGTCAGAGGGGTCAATGACTGGCGCCTACAGATTATTCACTTATTTATTTATTTATTTATTTATTTTTCATATCTTATTAATGCTCTCTGGGTGAGTTTGAGGAAAAGTAACTATAAATGAATGAAAGTATGGATTGATAGACACACGAACTGACGTACGTAACAGAAAGATAGACAGAGAGGTAGGCAGGCAGGCAGCAGAGATGGATAGATGGACATATGGACAGATAGGTAAATTGATGGACAGATGGATGGAGAGTTTGATAAGCTACATAAATAGATTAACAGATAGACACTACTCTTCACTGTACTTTGACCTGGTCCTTACCTGGTGATGTAGCCGTCGCCGTCAGTGTCGCAGGCAGTGAACAGCGCCTTCATTCTCTCAGTCTCCTCAGAGCCGTCAGACCCGGATGAAGAGGCACCACGCTCCTCGCCTCCCTGTTGTTGTGTCTGCTGTCGCTGGTCCCAGAAGCCCGAGGCACAGCTGACGGGCGAAAGCTGCTGTTGCCGACTCCACCAGCTCCTGTCTGACGGAGGAGGGGCCACTGGCGGGGTCTTGATGCGGGGACGGACGCCTGCTGCTGGAGACGCATGAGGCTCAGGTGCGATTCGGGGTTTAACGGAGGGCAATGGAGGCCTCCGCTTCTCCGGGAGTGGAGGGGGCATTTCTCCCCATCCCTGCCTGGTCATTTTACGCGGCCCAGCTATACACTGGTCCCTGCCTGGCGATAAACTGCCGGGCACCGATAAACTGCCAGACACTGCGGGGTCGGAGGGCAGGTAGTCTGACGATGAGAGGCAGCCCGAAGTGGAGCCAGCGCCGGGGTGGGAGGAGGTGGTGGGGGAGGGCGACCTAGCGCAGTCTCCCTCGCAGCTGCAGACGCACGACCCCCGGCTCTCCCCACTTGACGACCCGGACATCGCGTCTGGCTCATCTGGGGTCGTATTTATAGAGAATCCCAACCCATTTACAGGACAAACAGGTCTCCATAACAATTACGGGAACAATAATAATCACACATCGTTTTGTCTGCAGTGTTAGGTCACATTTACATCCATAACAGTTAAGTCTAATCATCCCATACCGTTTGATTTTCTGGGTCTGTTTGTTTATATTTACATTCACTCCAATCTGACTATGAAGTGTTTGGCGGCTGTTTTACAAGTCTCCATCACAGTTAGCTATCCTCGCAGTTCGCTTTGTTTTCGTAACTGGTCACTAATGTTTACTAAGATTAGACTGTGGATTGCTTGGCATCTGTGTGAGTGAAGACGAAATATATAAAAAGTCTTGCATATAACTTACGATCAGGAGAGCTAATTTTTACGCCTCAGGATGCGGTTCTTCATCGGGTCGTGTTTTGGTGAGGTTGGGAAGGGTTCTAATAGGTGACTGATAAGGACTGCACCCAACAAAACAATCTCCCAGAGTGTGACGTTCGTTCATTCGTTTCGTTTATTAAGGCTCCAACATGCTTACTTGCGCTGGCCTTGGTCAGGTTATAGCGGCTCTCCATGCTGCTCGGTCTTTGGCAGCCTCCCTATTCAGTCCTTTATCCCTGATGTCACACTCTATGACCTCGTCCCAGGTCTTTTTCCGTTTGCCTCTCCCAACCCCAACCCCAACGTTCACACTTCACATTTTCTGCACCTGTCAACCTTTATCCTCTCCCCATGCCCAAACCATCTCAATCTACCCCTCCTCCTCGCAACACCAATACACTCCAGTCCCATCCTTCCTCTCAAACTATCTCAATCTACCCCTCCTCATCACTACACCAATAATCATACATTCCAGTCCCATCCTTCCTCTCAACTCTTCCATTGTAAACCTAACTCCCCCCCACCATGCATCGCATTCAAGGACGCACCGCACATCCACCTTATCATTGCCATATTCATAAGTAGCTGGAAAATAATTCGCTTATGAAGAGGTGATAGGGAAACTCCTCACTCGACGGGAATACGCCCCTATCTCACCCAGACGAACCACAGAACATTTGGGTCTTCTCTGGGATGTGTCTGAGGGGAGGAGAGGCCACGATGATTTCACCTAGGATCGTATTTATAAAGGATCTGAACTAATTTTTTTTCCGATAAACACACCAGAGATCGAATTTATAAAGGATCTGAACCAACTTTTTTGCGATAATCACATCTGGGATTATAAATAAAAAGGATTAAATTCTTTTTATGATAAGCACCAGGGATTGTATTTAAAATTTATCTGAACCAATTTTTTCCGATAAACACATCAGGGATTGTATTTAAAACTGATCTGATTTTTTTTTTATAAACACCCTGAATTGTATTTAAAATTGATGTGAACCATTTTTATTTTTTTTTTTATAAAGACACAGGGATCGTACTTAAAATCAATCTGAACAAACTTTTTCCAATAAATACACCAGGGATTGCACCTATAAAGGATTTGAATCTCTCTACGATAAACACGTCTCTATGACAGCTGGTATTTATCACATCTCGTATTTTCTTCTATTATAATTACACTAACAGACACGGTGATTCACGACGTGACACCAGGGCCCCGTATCTCGTCCGTGAAGGAAGCTCCGTAACACCTTCTCTTAAGCGATTTGTTTCGATTAGCCTACACCACCTTGTTGTCCTCTTCTGTCTTACTTAAATCATTCTAATATCGCCACACTTTACATAAATAACTCACAAAACTATATTACCCAGCCGTATCCAAGAATAAACTGGTAAGGAAGAGGTGTTAGGGAGCTTCTTTAACTGACAAGAATACAGGCACAGGAATTTAATATATTGGATGTGAATCAAATTTTACGACAAAAAAAAATATCGGCATTACAGTTAATATATATCACAGAGCGTTTTCTTCTTCATATTTTTTCACTATCAATAACAAATCAATCATTATCATTTATCGCTTCGCTTTTCATCTCTCTCATTTATACACTTATTGCTGTACGAGTCGAGACACACGTACGAACGAGAAATTATTAATACAACTTAAGCATAGACGTTTATCAATATGGTTACTGATGATTTGGTCTCTGGTCTTGCTTCCTCTTTCATCCCCACCTCACTGGTCTGCTCCCACGCTGGTCTCCCCTCACATTATATGGGTCTGCCTGAAAGAGTGAAACAGTCGGTATGAGAAATTTTGTATATCATCATCATCATTATTATTATTATCATCATCGTCAATCAGTCATCATTTATCTTGCATTATACACCTTATTTGTATCTTTTTAATATATACAAAGTTTGCATCAAGAAAATACAAGAGGATATTGAGGTGTAATGTGCAAAATAAATCGCTACGGAAGAGGTGTTACGAAAGCTTCCCCAAAGCCACATAAATAACGACCCATAAATCAGCATCAGGGTACGGAATAAAGCCACTGCTGACAAGATGAACGACCACCACGCCAGTCACCTACAGTATACCATAGTTACCTGCGCATAGTTGATGGGCCAGACACCTGTACCGTACCTGCGCATAGTTATTGGGCCACTGAGGTGTTTTATTCTGCCTGCCAATTATTTTTACTCAGGTGAAGGAAATCCGAAGGCACCAGCAGTCATATGATTTAAAATGACAACTCGCCACTTCTTAATATTACAACTTTCTACTTTTCACAACCGCAACTACAACCACAATCAATATCCCACCTCAGACAGCCACAGCCACAACCACAATCACAACCAATATCCCACCTCATACAACCATAGCCACAACGAACGCCCCACCTCATACAGCCACACCTCATCATGCGTCACTGTCACCTTAATTTCCGCTTCACCTGTACCTGACGTCCTCCTGACATCTCACGCCCGCCACAACCCTTCCACGCCACAAAGTCATTTCACAGTCTCAATAATTAAAACAGTAAACCTCACAACTATCACTGTTCTCGCTAGTCCGCCACACAACTTTTAAAATATTTCGACTATCAGAACCTATACACAATATCATTTCACTGGCTAAACACTCAGTCTCCCATTCATCACAACACCTAATGTCTTACTGCCACAATAGACTAACCATCACACAGTATCTCAGTCATCACAGTCCATAACATCTCAAAACCACAACTCTCGCAGTCTTGTAGTTATCACAAAGTTTAATACCTCCACTGTCACCACAACCACGGGAACACCTGTCACAGCATTCCACTACCTCCGACATTCCACTGTTTACCTCTAAGCATGGATTTCGACCTAAACGCTCAGTCACCTCACACTTTTCCTAGATGGTACTTTTGTTATGGATTCAGCAAAAGACATAACTCCCACTAATATTAAAATAAACATAAACAAAAAACACTCGACGCTTTGACAAGGAAGTCTGGCGGGGACGCATAACTCCCAGCCAGACCCTTCGCCCCTCAGTGATAATCCCATACCGGTACTCAGTTATTTCGACTACTTAATGAGTGCATAGTTCTGTAAAACTGATCTGAACCTATAAGTTAATCAACTTACGCAGTGCGCCTTCCCAGAATAGAGACCTGGCCTCACCATGTCTCCCTCTACCCTCATTTGTGGAGATCTGGCCTTTCCACTACACTGGACTACAGGATGCCAGTCTTTGCTGCAGGTTTTTAGCCTCTCGGCGTTTCTCCCTTTCATAAAACACCAGACAAAAACAAAAACAAAAACGGCTATCTAACTTCTTGCTCCAAAGTTAAAACATACAAACACAACATTTTCCCAAAAGATTTCTAACGAGGGTTCACCCTCTCACCCTCACCCTCTGCTCCGTTCCTCATACACTGATTGATTACAGCATCTAGGCTAGTCATGGTGGCGTGACATCAAAGGTTACTGCCACCCAATAACCTTCCTCCTAGACCTGCTTACTTCACCTCCTACTGCAACAGAGCTTCCTCCTGGACGTGCTCACTTTACCTCCTCCTGCAACAGTCCAATCCTCCACTGATGAATTAGTACTGCCATCAAAGTATTTCAAAACACCACAAACAGCACACTCGCTACAACAATACACAGTCTCATGGCAACAACTGATTATAAATACACAATAGAATAACTGCTTCACTCATAGTGTTATATAGCCTAAGCAACTTTCGCACTTCCCATTCCAAAGTCATGAATAACAAAACCATTTAAAAAAATCTTATATGACGTGAACACTTCTCTATGACAGGCACCTTAAAATTCTCACAACCGCAGTAATAAAACCTGAAAGTGGAAAGGTGCATGTAAGCCCCTAAGCCACGACGGTCAGTATCAAAACACCTGTGGGGGAAGGAAATGTTTAGACAGCCCTTTTGTTTACCTTAGGCAATCAGCATGGAGGCAAAAAGGTTAACAATTCATTTCCCGTCAGCTAATTAATTAATGACGATGAAAATTGGGGGTCATGCCTTCCCTTTCGTGATCTCACCTTTTACCCTTTGACTGCCAAGATTATTTAAAAAGAATTAATTTGTCCTCCGTCTGAAGGAACAATACGCCGTCTTTAATGCTCTATCAAAACGTTAATCACTAAGGGTTTTAACATTCTGAGGGCCATAGGTTTCTATTGTGCACAGTAAAATAGCCTGTCGTTAGTCAATATGTAATGCAAAGTATGCAATTCGCAGTCTAATGGTCAATATGTCAGTCTGGCTAACACAGGAGACACACAGGATCTTTTCCCAGTACACAAACATCAGGGCAGAGGCAACGCACAAGCCTAATGGACTGCAGACACACGCACTACCTAAGTTAAGAGAATCACAGCAAACAGTTTACAGTTCATTCACACAGCATATTCAGCTCGTAGTGCGTTTTACACACATACATACACACACACACACACACACACACACACACTCTCTCTCTCTCTCTCTCTCTCTCTCTAAAGCTCCCAGCATAATACGAGAATTCACAAGCACAACAATCACGTCATTTTCTCCCGGACACACTCTCCTTTTATCTTTGTTTACATGTTACATCACCCCACCACAAAGACCCAAAACACGTCCTTGCTCCATGCCCAACACCATCCAACGCTTCAAGAATAAATAGACACAAGACAGATTAACTCAAATAATAAATAATAAACAAGCAGAAAGATCCACTGTTAAAGGAAAAAAAAAAACACTCAATAAACAAGCAGGCACAACATGACTACATTGGCACTCGAGCACTCCAAATTCTCACACTGCTAAAGTCACTCACAGTTAATATATCCCACACAAACTTCACTTCCCTGAGAGGCAACGGTGCACAAGCCTAGACGGTGCTCATCCCCCTTCTCATATCAATAATAACACAAAATACAACTCATCTACAACCCCCTCTGCCTCCACTGTAATGTCACCCAACACATCACAACACCCTAACTCAACACATTCTAATAATACAAACACTCCTTCAACACATTCTTTACAACAGGACTCCGTTGGGCTGAAGTGGATGAATTTCTATGGCAACTAAGGCTACCAGTATAATAATAATAATAATAATAATAATAATCATAATAATAATAATAATAATAATAATAATAATAATAATCCATTATACCTCTCTCCACCTTCGGATGACAAAGGAGGACAGATGATGATGATGATGATGATGATGATGACGATACCTTAATCACAACGAACATCACGTCATCAGCAGGCAATATTTTCACGTCAACAATGGACATTTCGTCACACCACCTACTACGATATATTTTGCTATCACACTCTTTTATCCACTTATATGTTACTGACGCACACTATGATGACATTTACAAAAGATATTAATAGCTATAGCAGAGAATATTAAGGTGTACTATGCAAATTAAATCACAATAGAGGTACAAGGCGTTCTATGGCAACGAGACTGCAGCCCACAATCAACACTGCCACAAGAAGATGGAAAATAATCCCTATCAATCACACCGAGGTTATTTAGCCAAGCATTTGATATAAGTCCCAATCTTCCCCCAGACTTCGATATTCAAACGTCAAATTTATAATCCAGGTCCCCACTTCAGTTCTAGGTACAAAAAGGCTGAGGGAAAGAAGATTTTGCCCAGCACAGTCACATCTCCCTGCCACAACAATCCCCTCGCCACTGTCTAAACCACGTTCCTTCTCTGCCCACAAAAACAACTATTCTTTATTTGTCCTATAACCACACTAACAGAAATGAGCTTTTATTGTCAGCCGTGCTCTGTTTGCTGCAGTTTAACAAAGAAATTCATCAGGGCTTCCAGAACACTTTAAATATTGTAACCTAGGCTTTTAGGTTACTGTTTAGGTTTAGGGCTTACTTACGAAGGGACTGAACAGTACCATAAGCAAGGTGAAAATGAAATATGATTTTTCCTTACCTTTACTGACAAAAGACTTGCACTCGTTTTATTACATAACACTAACAATGTACACTACTGTACAGACGATACATACTCACAGAAAAATATATTCACAATCTAACCTTTTTGCAGGAACATAAGCACGTATCTACATTTCCATTGGTGCTAAAAACAAAGCGTGCTCCTTGTCTTCGTATGTGCGTTTTCTTGTGTTCGAGGGCCTTTGTTTCTGCATTCTTTCAGACTAATTTCTTAGTAGCGAAATCCCTGTATCATATATCCAGACTGTCCTCTTAACTGTTGTTGTGGCTGTCTATTTGATGTTTCCTCCTTAGGCTAACCCTCACTGTCTTCTTAGCTGCTGTACCCGAATGATGGTGGCGTTTTGATAAGTAACTAATCCATCTAAGACAGGGCTAGTAATTAACCAGTGTGTGTGGAAGCCAGACAACGTGTTCAGCAGTTACCTCATTCCCCTTGTCTTGCGCTTAAGATGTCCCCAAGACACCTGTGCCTCTTGAAATGCTGCCCGTCCTCATGCCGCCCCAAGTCACCAGGTGTTAATGGCCCTGCTGAGAGGGTTCGTGTCTCTCCTCTGCTGCAGTCAGGTACCAAGACACTCCATCTGTGTGCCTCTGTACCACCTCGCCTCACCTCTTCATCCCTCTGCCTCTATATTGCTTCTCTTTGCCTCTCCATCTCTATGTCTCTGTACCGTTTCACCTCACCTCACCATTTCTATGCCTAGATACCGTTTCTCATCACCTCTCTATCTCTTTGAGTCTGTACCGTTCCACATCACCTCTCCATCTTTGCCCCTCAGTACTGTTTCACGTCACCTCTCCATCTCTCTGCCTCTGTACCGTTTCACATCGCCTCTTCATCTCTGTACCTCTCTGCTGCGTCACCTCACATATCCACTCGTTATGAAGCCTGAAGTAAAGGGCTGGACAAACTTTACGTCGAAGGAATTTTCATCACGATTCCTTAGTATTATATCAGACAAATGCTTATCTAAATACTGGTAATACATATCATAAATAGTCGGAATTCTAAAAGTAGGTACATTAAGGAAGGCAGCTTATTGGCCAAAGCTGCATTCCATCATCACCATTAACTTTCTTCGACTGTAGCTTATTTAACCCCGTCGCCACTGTAGCTACAATAATCAACAACGGCTACTGTAATATCCACAACAACAATGTCTCCCACAGTAGCAATATTTACAGCTAATAAGTACCAGTAATAAAACCACAACCCATACTGTGACTGCAGTTACCCTCTTCTGTTCTCTCTCTCTCTCTCTCTCTCTCTCTCATCCTTCTCACGACCTTGACTGTCCCACCATCATACCTCTGGCAACACACACACACACCCTAAGTCCCGGATGTTCTGTTTACACCCCACCAGACCACTTCATGCACCACTACACCAACACGCACATGAAAAAAAACATCGCATACTTTCTTATCATGCACTTCCACAATACACATCCTCAACATTTTCTATTCAGCATATCCCCAAGTCATATTCCTACCCAACATTCATCTCTCTCATCACTGCATCCCATCATCTGACACATTCTAACATTCTAATCTTATATACACATCCACAAGCCACATTCCTGCCCAATATTCATCCTTTTCATCATAAAATTACATCATCTAACACATTCTAACATTCTAACCAAACACATACTCCTCTAAACATCCCGTTCCACCACATTCGCTTTCATTTTTATCATCACATAATTCTAACACATTCCAGCCTTACCCACACTCCTCTCAACATCAAATCCATCTCATTCCATCATGCCCTTCCACACGTTCATAGCGCACGTGCGATGAAAGAGTTTGGTAATGGAGAATGCGTGGGAAATGATCGCGTAGACTTGATGAATTTAGCCCAGTCCCTGCTGTTGATGCACTGTTTATACTGCGCTTCGTCACCAGTCTTCGAAACTATGGGTTTGGTGCTCGGACGCCGCCGGTGCACGCTAACTGTGTGGACGGACCCTTACACACTCTCCTCTAAGTATAGCACTCTCCTACATTTCTCCCTTACATACGCAGTTCCTGCCATACCCCTCCACCACACTGTACCCCTACACACACTAATCTGAGCATCCTATTCCACTCCACTCCACTCCGCCAAGACTATCCCCTCTACTGGTATTATATTCTTTTCGGCATGTTCATCTACTGAGTATAGGCTACCACAATTACACCACTAGCCTCGGCACTGCCACAACTACCATAAACTTCTATTGCTACACCTTGCCTACCACACCTGCCACTAACGCACTCATCATCCTTTGCACAACCACACTGTCATCATCATCATCACCATCATCATCAAGCAACCTCTACCATCCAAGCCCCTGAAATCAACACCCGCCACAGTATACACAAGGAGGCAGGCAGATACACACAACCAGTCCCCCCCCCCCTTCTCTCTCTCTCTCTCTCTCTCTCTCTTCCTGGTAATCCGTCCCCTCCCCTCCTCACCCCTCATCTTTTTTCCGTCTCCTTCCTTTTCCTCCAACCCCAAATTTTTTCCTTCATATCGCCAGCTCAAGTATTCCCTCCCCTCCCCATTTTTTCCTCTCCCTCCTCCTACCCTCTCCCCTTTCCTCCCTTTTTGCCTTTATTTTGTATATTTCCTTTTCCTTTTTTCCCTCCTTTCTTCTATGATGGCCTTCCGCCCATATTTTCTTTCGTTTCGTCTGAGTTATTTTGATATCTCCAATTTTTTTTTCTCATAACACTTCATGTATTATTTTTCATTTCGTATACTTACCCCCGCCAACGAAGTTTGGGGAAGTTAGGTATTCACATAGGCCTATACTTGACTGTTTGATTGTCCACAAAATATCTCCAAAAGTTCTCAATTAATTTCAATGAAATTTTGTGGAAGGCTGGGCCATGGGTCAAGACAGAATTATATTTTGGGGCGGATCCGGATCCTATGTATTCCACACAATATCTCCAAGGATCCGGTTCCGGATCCTTTTTAATGGCAATGGCATTGGCGGAGCTATGCGCTCTCTGAGTGCTTTCCTGTTCTCCTATATTTCTACCTCTCCTTCCTTCTCCTCCTAACTATGTCCTGCTTTCCCTCCTTCAGTTCGTCTTCTCTCACCCTCATTCCTCTTTCTCCAGCTCCCTCCCTTCCTCACACTCATCATTTTTTCTTCTTGCCTCTTTTCCCCTCTCCATACCCATTTTCCCTTTATTTCCCCTCAGTTTCCTTCAACAATTTTCAAATTCGCTTCCGTCTCCTCCTCCTCCATCTTCCTTTACTTTATCCTTTTTGCTTTCTGTTTTCTCCCCTCCTCACCAAGTTTTGCCCTTCCGTTCGTCTCTTTCTGCTCTGCTTAGTTATTAGTCTATTCTCTTTCCCTTCGTCACTTTCCTCTGTACTTCGTCGTTTTTCATCGTATTTCGTCTCCTGTTTCCTCACTGTTTTCCCCTCTGTTTCGTCTCTTTCTCCTCCATTTCGTTTCCCTATATTTCGGTCTCCGTTATTGTCCTTACTATTCGCGGATTCCTCTCCCTCTCTCTCTCTCTCTCTCTCTCCCCTTCCTGCACTTACAACTGCTTCCTCTTTCCCTGCCAATTTTCTCACCATTTTTTACTCTCCTCGACTTCAGTTCTCTCTCTCTCTCTCTCTCTCTCTCTCTCTCTCTCCAACACACCTCCCCTTGAACTCTTCTACTGCTCCTTTCACCTTTTCTCTCCCTCCCTCCCTCTCTTCTCTCTCCACTTCTCCGGGTCACCTGATACCTCTTTCTTCCTTCCCTCCCTCCCTCCCTCCTTCCCTCCCTCTCTCCTCTCCTCCTTCCCTCACCACAACCTGCGCTCTCTCTCTCTCTCTCTCTCTCTCTCTCTCTCTCTCTCTCTCTCACTCACACACACACACACACACACACACACACACACACACACACACACACACACACACACACACACACACACACACACACACATTCCTTACATCCTGTGTGAAGACAAAGACGCGAAGTAAATTGAGGAGCAGTTTGTTAGTTAAAAAAAAAAAAAAATGAGGAAATCATGCAGAAAATTAAGGAACGAAGGATACCAGAAACACTACAAATTAAAATGGAGGAAGGTTACAAAAATAATATATGAGAAAGATGGCAGAGAGAAAATAGGAAATACTGGAAGAATTTAAACTGACAATGAGGGATGAGTTTTTGCTGTCCTAGGCTCATCTGAATGTGTACCTCGTAGATTGTCTTTTTTCTTTATTCAGAGAAGAAGAAACCAAAAGCCAGGAGCCCGCAAATTGTTACCTCAAAGAAAAAACAATAACAAGATAGCAGACAGCCAAAT
>NC_137004.1:41008561-41246061 GCF_032717465.1 Coenobita brevimanus | reverse complement strand
AAAGGAAAGGAGAGAGAGAGAGAGGGAGATAAAGACAGTGAAGAGGTAGGGATGGACAGACCGTAAGGGAGGGATACAGAGATGGATAGAAAGGGAGGACGAGTGGCAGGGGATGGAAGAATCGAGAGAGGGAGGGAGAGAGGGGAAGGGATGGAGGTACCGAGAGGGAGAGATGGAGGGAGGGAGGGAGGGAAGAGTTCATTTCCCGGGTGGGGCCTGAAGTAACGATTTGAAAACAACATTATCAGTCGGATATTAGGATGGCGGACTTCCTTGCCTCCCTCCACCATCACACTGTCGCCACGCAAAGGTCCGCAGACTAAGTAGCACTGGAGGCTTCGTTGCTACTGTTCCCTAGCGATTTAGTTTATACAGTACACTTTAACGTTCTCTTCTATTGTGCAGTATTTATATTGTTTTAAATTGACGTAGTTTGTCTCAGTAACATACTAGAGGACACTGATGCTTTAGTGAGTGCCGTATGTCCGTACCAGCAGCTCTTTAAAGTGGTTATTGATGTGGACGTATTAATTATCCAACCATCACTCATCCTTCAATCTGCAGCCGTTCTCGCACAGTCGCTTCCAGGCTTTTATTACATCTGACAAGGCTGCAATGTTAATACTGCTCTTGCAAGACCTATAGCCTACTCCGTTCTCTTTAACTAGGCGTGAAACTGCCTTCCCTCCTCATTGAATACCGAACTCTAACAGGAGATTAACACTAGAATATGGTGCCAATCAAGAAGAAGTGCCGTGAAAAGGATGAACAGCCGAAGTCTTGTCTCTATTCTGGAGTTATGGAAAATTGGCTGCAAAAGGACGAAAATTTCTAATACGAATGAATTACCTCTTTTACACTAACTTGGCCCAGATTTTCATTCTTTTACAGCTTATATCACATTATATCACATAGCTCAGTGGCAGAAAAAGACTACATCTCTACATCCATTCCGCAGCACATCTTGGCAAGTATAATATTGTAGTGTTACTCTATTGTTACAACTGGTAATTCAAGGTGGCGAGATGGCAATTTTAGGCCAAGTTAGTGTAAAAAGGATACGGTATAGAGTAATGCTGGTGGTGGCTGATAGAAATTACACAAAAATCGCTAGACTATCTTTAAAAAATGTGGATAAAATCGATACTGGCCGTCACACTTCGGGGCTAGATAGACTTACACACCCAGGTATTTCCACACCACCGCGTGAAGGCGTCCCTCACCTGCACCCAGCCTAAGGTCCATAGTCTCATCGGTTAAGGAAGCTCCCTAACACCTTGTCCTACGCGATGAATTTTACTTATCATACCTTCCTGTCCTATTCTGAGTCGTATAAATTCTTCAAACACACCCATACTCGGCATAAATAACGTAACAAAAGGATACTAACCAGCCCTATCCAAAAATAAATTGCTGAGGATGAGGTGTTGGGATCTACGAGTATTAAGGGGATGCACAGCCCTCCAAGCTTTCTCCTCTGTTCAGCTTACACTAGCGAATAACTGTACCTTCACCCAAACCCAGCAATTCTTTGATGCAGTTTTCCTCCTTTTCTTCTCGACGCAAAACTGAATGCGATTTTTTTTTCCTTTTTAGGGTTTCTTGAAAATTCGCAATTTTGAACCCTGGGTACTAAAAAGAAAAATATTAACACACGATGATTTTTTTGCAACTTGTACTGATGATTATTTTTTGTCTTGAACTTGCGAGACTAAAATTAAAAAGACGCTCTCGTTGTGCGGAAGTTAATCAAATCCATCTTAAATTTCTGGACCGCCTCATTTGCGATAGAGCTGATTTGACACGTCCACTCCACACTGTTTAGCCTATTATTATTATTATTATTATTATTATTATTACCACCATCATCTTTATTACTATTACTACTACTACTACTACTATTATTATTATTATTATTATTATCATTATTATCATTATTATTATCATTAACATTATTATCATCATCACCATCACCATCATCATCATTATTATCACCACTACCATTATTATTATTATTTTTACAAACAGTAAGGTCAAAATTTCGCTTACTATGCCACTTCGTCTGCTTCAAACATAGGGCACATCCATCACTTTCCTCCCTGACGCAACACACCAAAGAATATCATCTCTGGGCAGATAAGCAAAACAAGGGTCTCTCTCTCAGCTTCAAAATACTAGCCAGCAGAGGAATGAGACGGTAGAAGAGAATTACTTAAAGGCAAAGTAACATACCAAGCCTCTCAGCGCAGGAATATGAACCAGCAGAGGAAAGTGACAAGCAGAAGAGAATTATCTATGGACAAAGAAACATACCAAACATCTCAGCTTCGGAATATTACCCAGCAGAGGAACGTGGAAAGAAGAGGGTCTTTTATGGGCAGAGAAACACAGGGAATATCAGACAGCAGAGGAATATTAGACAGCTAAGGAATACTAGACAGCAGAAAGTTTAGGACTATCAGAAAGCGAAGGAAAATAAGGAGTAGAAAATCATCATTTATGAAGAAATATTGGGCCTCTCTCAGCTTCAGAATATTAGCCAGCAGAGAAAGGTGAGAAGCAGAAGAGGTGAAATATTAGGCGCATTTTCCACACTCATACCTGCAAAAATTCATGGGAAAAACAGATTTGGGATTCACACTTTTCACTTCCTTTTCACGTCCTCATCGGCATTCACATCGCAGTAGGAGCCTGGTACTTTTAATTCAAGAACAGCATTAATTTGCGTTGCCCTCTTTCTCACTCGTGTTAAAAGATTTCCTGGATGCGTGTGTGTGTGTGTGTGTGTGTGTGTGTGTGTGTGTGTGTGTGTGTGTGTGTGTGTGTGTGTGTGTCTTCTGACCTAATCTTTATATTTACAGGATTAAGTCATGCTCATAATATCCCAACTTTGTGTGTGTGTGTGTGTGTGTGTGTGTGTGTGTGTGTGTGTGTGTGTGTGTGTGTGTGTGTGTGTGTGTGTGTGTGTGTGTGTGTTTATGTATGTATGTATGTATGTATGTGTGCGCGTGTGTGTACTCTGGCCATGTAGCTCTAATATTTACACACGAGTAAGTCCACAAATAAGGCTCCCAATCCTCAACGCTGCCTTCGTGTTCTGTAAAACTTAAGCAAATATCCCCAGTGACTCGTGAGATCTATGTGTGCCACCAAGACCCGTACTTTCGTCGGTTGAGGAAGCTCCCTAACACCTTTTCCTATGCGATTTATTTTGCACATTACATCTTACTGTCCTCCTCTGTGTTACAAGAATCTTTCCAATATCGCCATACTCTGCACATATAACGTACAAAAGGACAATCACCAGCCATATCCAAAAATAAATCGCTTGGGAAGAGGTGTTTGGGAGGCTTCTTAACCGACCAGAATACGAACCCAAATCTCTCCTCACTGGATGCAGATTATGGTATGAACAATTTTATTCATTATTTATCTTTTTCATTCCATCTGCATTCCTACTCCTATGAAAAATAAGTGGATTTGTATTATAACTGGATAGAACGATGGCTCTAAAACGATTATGATGTTCCAAAAATGGGTGTGAATTGACAGCCAGCAGTTAGATAAAAAAAAAAATACACATTCAGTTTTAACATATATGCATATCATTCCAGCAAAACAGTTCATGATCTATAAACACTGCCACACAAATTCACACTCGCTAAAGCATCGATAAAACCACCCACCCACCCACACACACACACTCACACACACACACACACACACACACACACACACACACACACACACACACACACACACACAACCATTAGGCAAGAAAGAACAGACACAGAGGACAATCAAGTCACACACACACACACGCACGAACATTAGGTAAGAACAGACACAAAGGACAATCAAGTCACACACACACACACACACACACACACACACACGAACATTAGGTAAGAACAGACACAAAGGACAATCAAGTCACACACACACACACACACACACACACACACACACACACGAACATTAGGTAAGAACAGACACAAAGGACAATCAAGTCACACACACACACACACACACAGTCAGGCGTTCGGTGAAATACCCTTAAACCTCTTCAGACTAGGAACATAATTTTCATTTTCTTTTCTTCTATCTTTTCTTCAGTTTTGGAGAGAAGCTGAACTAGAGAGGCAGAACAAACCCCCTTCAATAATAGGCCTTTCCTATGTATAAAATCGTCTGGTCGCAGGAAAACCAAAATACGTCGCTCAGATTAATGATTAAATAAGGCGATTTATATAAGGCCTTCCTAAGCACGTATTTACAAGGAAACATAACTAAACTGCCTCAGAGGAAAAGGAGAAAGAAATATATCCCCAGAAAATAAAATAAGCCAATAACCAACGAAAAATAACAAGAGAAAAAATAAGCAGATAAAGATGTCGGCTTACTGATAAAAACGTCTTCGCGAGGCTAATAAAAATATCCTCGCGACACCTGTGGCGCCCCGTCCCTCCCTCCAAAAATCAAATTTCACTGCTCACCTGGCCTACCTGAGCTTCCCCTCCTTCCCCTACTTCCTTCCCTTCCCGCCACCTGCCGACCCGAGCCACCAATATTCGATCCGCAAATCCTCCTTTTCAACGGGAAGAAATTTTTGGAATCGCAAACTTTACATAGCTGATCATGCGGCTGGTTTCCTCCACATATATTTCCACTCACTGTACACTTCACTATATTCGCCAAAAAGCACTGTCACAACATCGTAACCGAGAACCAAGTGTCCATTAAGAAGCACAAACTCTGTTATATCCTAAGTGGCATAAGACGCTTCCAAGCACCTCTTCTTAGCTATTTATTTAGCATGTTGCGCCTTAACATTCTTTTGTATGATATTTATATCGTTTGAACATCAATACAGTTTCCATCAATAACATACAAGAGGATACTGAAGTGTTCTAACCATAATAAATCGCTAAGGAAGAGGTGTAAAGAAATCTCATGAGCCTCTTTAGAGTACGACCGTCTGTCTTACAGCGGCCCACCTCCCACCTCGAGCACAACACGAGCGCGACTGACTGATGCTGGTGTAAGGGAAGGTAAACCAGACGTGCCGGCCGACCTCTTGCCCTCCAGTTGCCGGTTGCCGCATTTTTTTACCCCTCCTCCCTCGCTCCCTCCAGCCTTGCAACTAAAACTCACTTTAAATCGGGCTCTGTTTATCAGTTTTAGCACAGCGCCACTTTCAGTTTCTCCCCATTTTCCACACTCACCAGCACCCTTGTCGTAAATGCTGGCCTCACATAGTTTTTCCTATTTCTGTTCTTCCTCCTGCCCTGCAATTCACTTCAGGGCAGTCTCTTACCAATTTTTCCATATTATCCTTTACGGTCCCTAGGCGTAATCGTCAGCCTACCAGGGCTTAGATTCACAAAGATACTTAAGATTAATCACCTGTCATAACTTGGACTTGTGCTTAAGGGAAGACAAGAAGGCTATGAATATCCTGCATTCTCCTTAACTTGGCCTAACTACGAAAACAAATTGTACTTGCGACAGGAAATTGATCATAAATTTGTCTGCGAATCCGGGCCCTCATTTTATTTTTTTTTACTTTTTTTTTTTTTTGCTGCACTCCCTCCTTGCAACTCACTTCAGACAAGTCTCTTTGTTTCTTTGCATTTTTTTCAGTTTATACAACAGACATATTCTCAGCCCATCAAAGTTTATGAAGCTGTCTTTCCTACCCCTTACCACAACGCTGGCGGTAATAAAGCAGTTGACACCAGTGCAAGGCGTAGGGAGTGGAAGGTAAATAATATATGCAACTCAGCCACACCAGTTACTGAAGTGTCCTGCGTGACCAGAGTTCATAGTTACCAAGGCTCAACCGATTTTACAGAATGAACAAGTTTCCATAACAGTTTACTATTACCAGATGTGGTTCTGGTATTTGTCTTTATTCACTTTGATACTGACTCTGGGATTATTAAAGTTATGGGGTGGGAGGCCTTCACGCGGCACTGATATAAACAAGTACGGTAGCTGCTCTATTATACAAACGTCTCTCAGCCAACCCCGTCTCTCTAAAAGGAAAATATTGGGTTCAAGTTCACATACAGTCTACTGGGTTTACGTTCATAACAACAATATTCACACGAGTCTGTACTTCTAAATATAAGGACAAGTAGGCTCAATAAAGCTGGTAAATGCGACGCCACGTGAGCCAAATTCTGATCTGACAGCCACAACTCGCCAGCCAACAGTGGCGTGGTTTGAGGTGCATTGTGTTGGAGGGACGCGGCCACAGTCATCAAGGTATTTCCCCTGAGACGTGCTAGATTTGGATTTAATACAACACCCCTTTTTCTTCCCGACATATTGCATTCTAGGTGTCACAGGAAACTTCGTAACACCTCTTCCTTAGATATTTATTTTGCCTCACACATCTTTAATATTTTCTCAAGTGTTGCTTATCTTTTTAATATCAAGGTTTGCATAAGATACATACATGAGGATATGAGAGTGCAACAGGCAAAATAATTCGCTGAGGAAGAAGTGCCGCGAAAGCTCCAAGGTCACCGCCACAGTCAGGGGTAGAAACGCTGGAGAAAGCTGCAAAAATGAAGGCTTAAATATAGTGAATATTGCAAGAGCTGCAACATTGCTTGTGCCTCCATGGACCGGGTCGGGGAAGGGAAGGGAGGGGAAGGGGAAGTGAGTGGAGGAATGAAAAGAAAGAGGGAGGGGTGGAGGAAAAGGAGGAAGGGTGAGGTAATGGAGTGGAAGGGAGGGGGGAAATGGGGTGGAAATGGAAAGGAAGGAGAGGCGAAGGGATGAAGAAGAGGGAGGGAAGCGAGGCGAAGGGAGGGTGGAAGAGAACGGAGGGAGAAGGATGGAAGAGAAAAAAGGAAGGAAAGGAGGAGGAAGTAAAAGGATGAAGGAAAAATGGGAGAAAAGGAGGGAGGGGAGGTCAAGGGAGGGTGGAAGCAAGGAAGGAAGGAAAGGAGGGGAAGGGAAGAGAAGAGAAAATGGAGGAAAGCAAAGAAGGAAGGGAGGGGAAGATGAAAGGGTGGAGGAAGTAAGTGGAAAGAGAAAGGTAGGTGGAGGAAAGGAAGGAAGGGAGAATGAAGGGGATGAAGGAAAGGAAGCCAGGGAGAGGGAGGGGGGGATATGAAGGGAGATTGAAGAGAGGAAGGGAGGGAGAAGTGAGGGAGGTGGAGGAAAAGAAGCAAAGGAGAGGGAGGGGGGAAGAAATGAAGGGACAGTGGAAGAGAGGAGGGGAAGGGGAAGTGAAGGGGGGAGGAAACTTAGGAAGGGAGGGGGATAGGAAGGGAGGATGGAAGAGAGCGCGGGAGGAGGAGGTGAAGGTGGTGACGGCAGTAAGGGTGGTAATCAAAGGGAAGGAAGGGAGAAGAACGACCTTGTAGCTAACGTGGCTTGGCTCTGCGTTGCCTCTCACTCCCTGTCTGTCCTGCTCTCACGGTGGACGACCTCTGGCTACACGACAACCTGTGTGTGTGTGTGTGTGTGTGTGTGTGTGTGTGTGTGTGTGTGTGTGTGTTTTACTTAATTCTCCGCATGTGTTCCTACCTAATGATTCTGTGTGTTCTTGCTTAATTATTCATTGTGTGTGTGTGTGTGTGTGTGTGTGTGTGTGTGTGTGTTTTACTTAATTCTCCGCGTGTGTTCTTATTTAATGGTGCTGCGTGTTCTTGCCTAATTATTCAGTGTGTGTGTGTGTGTGTGTGTGTGTGTGTGTGTGTGTGTGTGTGCGTGTGCGTACAAATAAAACCAGCCACGCAGTTCTCCCATACCCAGCTCGTGTGCTATATTCTTCAACAGCACTCCAACAATTCGCACATAACTACCCACTTTCATGTAAGTAAGTGTGGGCAGCTAAGAGAACAAGGCTTGTCTGTGTATGAAAGCATGATACAGTAAGTTTTATTATACATCTTCCTTTTTTTTTTCTGACGTTCATTTTTGCTGTTCACATTTACGAGGCGGTTTGGTCCACTTAGATATTTTTGTTCAGGATACCAGTAGATTTGTTCAACTGAGAAAATTCCCAGTAATCAAGGCTTTTAAAAAATACCTGAATAATATTTTCTCTCTTAGGCCAACAACAGACGCCCGAGTTCAGTCCAGAGAAATCCTAAGAGTCAATGGAGAAAATTTTTGGTCAAATGGTTACAATAAAGAAAGATAATCTATTTAAGATGTATAATATGCAAGATAAATCGCTATGGAACAGGAGCTAGGAAATGAGGTAAGTAGGTAAGTTGGTTTATTAGGCCCCCAAGTTTACAATACCATCTATCCATCCATTATACAAATCTATTCTCCCCCGACAAGGGCGTAGGGGTCTGGGGCTACGCTACTCAGCTCCGGTATTTAGGGCAAGAGTGACCCGCCTCCCTCGCCCCTGAGCGGGACTAGGCCTATGTGAGCATGAAACCCTAACAAACCCTCGATGCAAACCTTCGCAGGGCCTAGCCGGTTGGAGCGCCGTAACCCACTAGAAAAATTGTGCTATTCTGGAACTCATATATAACCAGGATCCATATTCGCATCGATTATGGTGGTTCCCTAACATCTATTCCTTAGCGATTTATTTTTGGATATGGCAGGTTAATATCCTTATGTACGTTATCTAAGCAGAGAATGGCGATATTAGAATGATTTGTGTGACACGGAAATGGACAGTAAGGATTACTAAAATAAGTCGCTTTGGTAAAGGTGTTTGGGAGCTTCCTTAACCTTCAAGAATACAAGCCCAGGAATCCACGTATAATTAAGTGATTTAAATAACACAGAAAAGAAAGTAAGGTGTAATAAGCAAAACAAGTCGCATAGGAAAAGATGTTAGGGAGCTTCTTCAACCGACGAGAATACGAACCCAGGACTGCGAGTAAAAGGAAGTTTGTTCATCTGGTAGAGTGTGCTTTCCTCTCGTGGTTTCTGAGCTGAATTTAACTCGCAACAAGTGAAGTGTTTGTTCTGAATTAAAACAGAAGTGTGTGTGTGTGTGTGTGTGTGTGTGTGTGTGTGTGTGTGTGTGTGTGTGTGTGTGTGTGTGTGTGTGTGTGTGTGTGTGTGTGTGTGTGTGTGTGTGTGTGTGTGTGTGTGTGTGTATTTTCTTACCTACCTATTCAGTGTGTTTTCTTAGGGTACCTATTCTTTCTGTGTATGTACGGTATGTGTGTGTGTTCGTACCTAATTATTGTGTGTGTGTGTGTGTGTGTGTGTGTGTGTATTTTCTTACCTACCTATTCAGTGTGTTTTCTTAGGGTACCTATTCTTTCTGTGTATGTACGGTATGTGTGTGTGTTCGTACCTAATTATTGTGTGTGTGCGTGTGTGTGCGGTGGGGGGGGGGTAGGATTCAGGGCGAAATAAAAGCGCTGGCGGACGTGCTGTAATTAAAACGTGAAATATAAACGAGAGAACACGACGGCAAGATCTCAGGCTCTTATTAATTTTTTACCGATCCAGACATGGCGGCCATTAAGGCAAGGGGAGGTTAGCTTTAAGCCCTTCACCACGAGGACGCTCTTTAAATCGCGAGAACGCTCTTTAAATCACGAGGACGCTCTTTAAGCCCATCACGAGGACGCTCTTTAAGCCCTTCATCACGAGGACGCTCTATAAACCCTTCACCACGAGGACGCTCTTTAAGCCCATCACGAGGACGCTCTTTAAGCCCTTCACCAAGAGGACGCTCTTTAAGCCCTTCACCACGAGGACGCTCTTTAAGCCCTTCACCACGAGGACGCTCTTTAAGCCCATCACAAGGACGTTCTTTAAGCCCTTCACCACGAGGACGCTCTATAAACCCTTCACCACAAGGATGCTCTTTAAGCCCTTCATCACGAGGACGCTCTTTAAACCCTTCACCACGAGGACGCCTTTAATGGATGTCGTTCTCGCTGCCTCCAGACGATTTTTGTCAGCTGGCGACACATTTCTAGTAGCGAAGGGATTGAGGAGGCTCCCTAACACCTTTCCTTAAGTGATTTATTTTTGGATACGGTCGGCTAATATCGTTTCGTAAGTTGTTCATGCAGGATATGATGAATTAAAAGTAATCTAAATAACTCATAAGATGACAGCAAGGTGTACTAAGCAAAATAATTCGCTTAGGAAGAGGTGTTAGGGAGCTTCCTTAACCCCCTTTATCTAATCCGATTGAAAAGTATCTCCTAAGCTGAATGAAATCGTCTGGAGATGGCAAACTTAAAAAAAAAAAAAAAAGTCACCGGATTGAAGGGATTAAGTCTCATTTATAACACAGTATCTAAAGGGGTTTGTATTCAGGTAACCAGATCCTGTAATGTTTTCACCTGAAGGAACTGGGTCATTAAGGAGAGGAGGTTAAATTTAAAGTCTCAGTTATAATCAGTACATAAAGGGGAGGTTAACTTTAGTCTCAGTTACAAAGGGTACATAAGGGTTTTTTTAAGTAACTAACCAGATCTTATATTTACCTTGCTCTCACCTGAGGGAACTGGATCATAACTACCAATTAAATACTGTGTCGTGGCTGCGTGAAATTCAGGGAGCCCTGGGCAGAATAAATCGCTATGGAAGAGGTGTCACGAAGCCTTATTTGTCACTTAGAATACGGCTCCTATAACCCACTGAGAATGGGGGGGGTGACGGCATCCCGAACCGTCTTTATTAATATTACAGATCCAGAGGTGGACTCCATTACGAGAGAGAGAGAGAGAGAGAGAGAGAGAGAGAGAGAGAGAGAGAGAGAGAGAGAGAGAGAGAGAGAGAGAGAGAGACCTTTAATCCCTTTACTTTGATGACGTACTGAAGTAAATAGGTTAGAGCTTGGGGAGACGGTTAGATAGTGAGAAAAGAAATCAGTGTGGGGAAGGAGGGCAGAGTGTGGGGAAAGAAGTTAGAGTGTGGGGAGAGAAGATAGAGTGTGGGGAGAGAAGGTAGGGTGTGGGGAAAGAAGTTAGAGTGTGGAGAAGGAAGTCAGAGAGTGGGGAAAAAAGGACAGAGTGTGGGGAAAGGGGACAGTGTGTGGGGAATGAGTTTAGAGGGTGAGGAAGGTGATCAGATGGTGGGCCAGAAGGTGGGAAGGAAGATCAAAGGGACGAGAAAGGAATCTGAAAGTAGGTAAGGAGGTGAGAGGCCTTGATCGTCTACCTTAATGAGCCTAGGACAGTCGATATCAAAGCCTTCTTCTCCTTTTTCGGATGAGTAATGGGGTCAGAGGGTGGGGAGGCCCGGGAGAGGGTGGAGAGGGCTGTAAGAGGGTGGGGAATGGGGTTAAAAGAGGGTGAGAGGGTGGTGAAGGAGGTGAGTGGCCGCATGCAGTGTCACGTCCCCTCCCTCTCCTCCCAGCTCCCCTCCTCTCCTCTCCCTCTCCTCCCCACTTCCCTCCCCACCCCTCTCACATATGGACTGGCGCCAGGGATCCTACTTATCAAGAAGCTTAACTCTCTCATGCTCGTCACAGCTCTTACATTGGATACCAGCTAACACCAGACGATTTTATTCATCTGAGTGTCATCGGAACCTATGAGTGTAAATAGCTGTTACCATGAACTCTTGATGATTAGGACAACTCAAGTGTTACACTCCACCTAACACCCGACAGATTTACTTAGAGTAAGCACAGAGGCCCGAGAGTTAATATAGTCATCATTAGCCCTCTCATGGCCGGGATAACCCTAGATTATTTTACATGCTAAATCCAATCGATTATATTCAGCTGACAGTGAGTCATAACAGTCTGCGTGTTACTCACAAGGCTGAGCAAGTGATTCATCGCAGTGCATTATTTTCTGAGGTTACTTAATTATAATTTTATTTTTATTGCCATTATTAGTTATTATTATTATTATTATTATTATTATTATTATTACTAATATTAGAAAGTGTTTTTCACTGTCACATTAATATTCACTCTTATTTTATTGTGATGTGCTTTGTTGTTTATGAAGACAAATAAATAAATAAACTGGCAATCGTAGGCTATACACAGTTTAAGCTGAAGGAGTCACAAATAATTATGAACCCAGGCTTATACTGTCAGAGACAAAAGCTGGTCTACCATTCCACCGCATCTGCTTCATACTTTAGAAGCATGTCTCCCTGACGCACCAAGTTAAAGGGCATTTGTCCATGGGCAAAGAAACACACCAAGCCTCCATCAGCCTGGGAATGTTACCAGCAGAGCGAAGTGAAAAGCACAGGAGGTGAAATATTAGGCGAATCCTTGTCCCCGACTGTACACAACCACCTCTTCACACTGCCCTCCTCTTGAACATCCTCCCCTCCCCCTCCGTTTCCCCAATCCCCTCCGACCCCAGTCACCTGCTGCGTCAACGCACACGCACACACACACACACACACACACACACACACACACACACACACACACACACACACACACACAGGCGCTTATATACTGCACACGCACGCTCAGACACACATTTGCTCATGTGCATTTGCACATAGCCTACACACATACTGCTATATACACACAAATAAACATGACCATATACACATAAACACTCGTACAACCACATACTCATGCACACTTTCAGTACGGTCCCACTCAGTGTTGTAAAAATACAATAAAGTAACAACACACACATTCACTGACACACAATACTCATACACACATTTACACACATACACCACACACAGTCATACACAAACACAAAGCCTTTTCTTGATCATAATTACTGTAAATGGTAAATGTGCAAACACCTATAAAGGCAAACCATACTGGATAGTTTCCAAATATTAAAAAGAAAGCTACAAGTGCATTAATAAAAGGCTGAACTGAGTCGAATTATTAATTGTGAACCTGAGCCACTGAGTTACTATGTTACTTTTTTTAAATTTCAATTTTGGTATTTTTGTTCGTTCACTTTATCCTGATCTATATTTTCGTCCTTCTGCAGCGTATTTCCCGTAGCTCAGTGTCAGCAAAAGACAGTACTATAACTTTACAGTGTCTACATCCTTTACATAATACTTCTTCGTGACTAGCACCATATTCTAGTGTTCATTTCTTATTATAACTCAGCATTCAAGAAGGAGAAATGGAAATGTTAGTCCAAGTTAAAGTGAACAGAGTATCGCAAACAATTTTATTTAGCTTAGAAGAAAACCCAGATGGTGAAAGAGATAATGAGAGCTGTATCTCACCCTCCAGTCTAAAAAGCCTCCTCTTTGCTGAATAACACTGTCCGGAGATAAGAAAAATATATTGCAAGGTTAGCGGTGAACATCAGCTCGTAAATTCTGGCTTCTGGCTCTTAAATTCTGGTTTCTGGCTAACATAGGACGGTCTCAACTGGCTACGTGTACAAAGGAGGGTGGTGTGGGGCAGGAGGCGTGGCGTCAGATAAGGCGAGCTGGCAGCCGCTCTGGGTCATGGCAGGTCACCTCTTACGGCACCTGCCACAGTCACTGAGTTAAAACTCTCAGGCTCCTATGACTCACTCACAGCTGAGTAAAAATCGTCTGGTGATTGCTGTATTATAATAATAATTTGTTTGGATCACGAGGCGGTTTATGGCGCTATTAACTCTGACGTTCCTAGGACTATCAGCTGAATAAAATCGTCTGGCGGGCTAGGACACCACTCGGTGCCCGTGCTACATGGGGGATATGCAGGATGTGCACTGTGGGTGGTCGCATTATGAGAAATGACGACCTTCTATAAGGTCCATATGCCGTGTGCAGCATCTAACTGGAGACAAGATGTAAACTACCCTCTCCTCTGCTGCTCATGTCAGACTGAGTCCTCCCGTCACCATTTAAAACACTTGGGTGGTGGTGTGATAGACTGTGTCCTCATCCTAAAAGTGCCCACAGGTTCACTCACTAAAAGTGAAAATGAGTTTTTGGCCTTGCAAAACCATTTTTATATAACATGGAAATGTAAAACCATGATCGTAAAAGGTGGGTGTGGCACATCAATGCATCATGTTATGGCACTTTTGAGGGTCCCGCCCCCTCCTTGACCCACCGTCTTTATATTTTATAAATATGGGCGATTCAGTATGAGACATGGAACAGGGGGCGCCTCTTCATCTTGCATATCGATTGATACTGAGATGCCTTGTAGTACCTCAACAAAACATCAGACCTGCCTTTGCAGAACTTCAGACTCGATATCACAGTCAAACTTAAAAAAAAAAAAAAACGAAAAAAAAAAAAACGAAAAAAGGAAAGATAGAAAGGCAAAAAGGCACAATTTAATAGCGGCGTGTGGTCAGAGGGCAAGTGGAGTGATTTTGACGACTAATAAGAATTAATAAAGATTTCGAGGCTTCATACTAGCGGATGGATCAGCAAGGGAAAAATGACCTGCTTTATTTCTTAGTCCCCTTAATTATACTGTAGATAGGCATCTGCCTTACAGTTAGCTGCAGAGCACAATTTGAAATCAGCATTACAACAGGCCGTCCAAGGCAAACAAGTTCGCCCCTGGACATTCTGGGGAAAGTATAAGAAGACCATCTCAACCACAAACTTCCTCCAAGGTTAAACACCAGAGCCTTCACCTATGAGTAACACAACAGACAAGTGACAATTTTTTGCCACTACAATAAATTCAGCTAGAAATACTACTTTTATGCAGCATTAATATTTTAATGTGTCATCATTATAGCAACTAGCAACCTGGCCACTGGCTAGTCAAAGAAGCACACTGAACTGAATAAGGTTCAACATCCTTAAATGGTGATGCCTGATTTCTGTTACCCTATGTAATACTGTGACAGAAAATGACATACCCTTGGTCCTCAGCAAGGGAAGCAAACCTGTTATTAAAAAACCTACTGACATGTTTTTATTGTTCCCAACAGTTTGATTTTGCCTGAGTGACTAGCGACACACCAGGCACACTCTGTGACGAAAAGAGCAAAAACATGTGATGAAACATGATGACGAAGCAGGTAGAAACGGGTGATATACAGGTTACGAAACGGGTTTAAAACGTGGTGACGAAACAGGATGAGACGAAATGATTTGTATCCCCAAAACTAGTATCACAGACTTCAGGGCCTAACATTCTCACAGCTCGGTACTAGATTCGAGTGTTTTCAAACTTGGATCCGACGATCTAAAGTTACAAAGCTCTCGACTAAGTTTGTTTCAAAATCTGAAGGTAGCTATATATATATATATATATATATATATATATATATATATATATATATATATATATATATATATATATATATTAACAACCCTATCCTATTATTATAATGCGAGCAAGTATAACGAGCTCAAGTTAGGCTACAGCTCCAGTATAATGAGTGATGCATACCTGCTGCTGGAATGCAAATATCACGTGCTGTACGTACTTGTCTAGGGGCCAGTGGAAATCCTTGAGACCTTGAATGAACAAGGGGCGACTCGGTGGCTCGGTCGGTTAAGTGCTGGCCCGACATTTGTAGGATGCCCAGAGTGGTGAACTTTACCGACTGCCACTGAGTTTGTGGGGTGGATGCTCACAAGCTAACGCCTTATCCGCAGCAGTCAAATAACCAACCCTAGCTATCCTAAACTCCTAACCACACACCTTTTACTTTTAAATAACAAGTGTTGGGGCTTAAATACCCATCATGCACAAGCAGTAGCCTATTCTGTGGGTAAGGAACAACCACTAACACTTTCAACTGTGACTAACATGAAACTCACCCCAACATTATCTCGAATATCCTCCCCAAGAAGTTCCAAAGTGCTTCCTTCACCCTAGCCCTTCCTTTCCACCCCTCCCCTCACCTTCTTTAATAGTTACTCCATTCTCCCACTTATAGGGCCGAAATTGTCGACTTAACATTTCATGTCAGAAACAATACACGCAATGTTTTAAAAAGTAACCTTACCAGTCCCTCAGGAACAAAATGATTCAACTGACACCAAGATTGAAATACGAAACATACCTCAGTTACAGGCGACAAGCTGAATACCAACCTTGTGCTACACAAATTAAAATACAATCTACATACTCGAGTTGAAGGTTACAGCACTTTGGGTTAGCGATGAATAAAACCGAAAGTAATTGAATACGATACTTCAAACCACTAACAACCATATGTTGATGCTCTTACTTTAGAATCAAGAGGTTCGGAACGTATAATCCACGTGTTATTCCAGCGTCTATAGAAGCGTCTGCTTGTGTTATTGTCGACTGCCCGATTGCTAGTGCCGCTGCCAGTGTGGAGAGAGGAATATGTTCTCTTGTAGTGTGAGACGTGCTCTGCCTAAGTAATTATGCCTTTCTTGTTTTCTCTATCTACGTACTATATAATTTAACAGTGCGTTTTGTCATCAGAGATTCATATTAAGGGCTTTGCTGGCACAGTACAAAGTTATTCAGCTTCTGTTTTCAAGATTTGTTCTGGTGTGTATTATATAAAACATGTAATTATTCTGAGGTTACAGACGAATACTTGTTCACCTCAGACATAAGCAAAGCCGTCGAGTTGTTTTATTGCTAAAAAAGAAGTTTGAGCCTTGAAGAAAAGCTCTCAGTGTCATCAGTTCTGAATGACAGTATGGTATTCAGTAACAATTTTAGAAATAATGATAGATCACTTTGTGGTGTTTGCAAAGATCAGTATACAGTTATTGTGACTCAAAAAAATTAAATTAACATGTGGCCATGTTGGTAGTTCCTGTTTGGTCAGTGCTATCATGTGGCCATGTTGGTAGTTCCTGGTTAGTCAGTGCTATCATGTGGCCATGTTGGTAGTTACCAGTTGGTCAGTGCTAGCATTATGCTTTTCAAAAATTGCCTGATAAGTTTTTTGAAGTGATTACATCATATTTACATCACATAATCAGAGTAAGTGCACCATTATCACTATGATAGAGTACATTACAGTATTCTACGAAGGTAATAAATTATGATTTCAGATGCACCACATCCATTGTGCGGCTTTGTTCGGGTGGAGAGGCTGGAGTGAAGGCTGGCACTCCCATCACCAAAATACCATTAAGTGAACCTGTGTCATGGCTGGCTCAGCCATTGTATTCATCAGCCTCAGAATCTTGCTATGAAACCAAGGTTACCACACTTGAAAATGGACTACGTGTGGCTTCGGAACCCAAATTTGGCAACTTTTGTACTGTTGGAGGTGAGTCCTTTATGGTATGGTTACAGTGTATGTGTGTTTAATGGCTGTGATGATGAATTTTTTGTGTAAAACTCATACAATGTAATTTATGACTTACAGTCATAATGGCTGAAGCTGGGAATACTGTACTGTACTGTACTCATTGTTAATTCCATGGAGGAAAAACACAAAATGCAGAAAAAGCTTCTCTCTCAGCCTTTGATGGTTTCTCTAGAAGCTGATACAGCCCATGATATTAAAGCAATTCCATACTGGTAATTTGAACGTTAAAATATTCTGAACTATACTATCAAGACCATCATCCTCTCACTTGATGCAATACTGCCAACTTCTTTTTCTTTCATCACCATTGTCATTCATTTTGTGTGTCTGCCCTCCTCTCTTCCTATTTCTCCCATCTTTCCTATCACTTTTTGTCACTCTTCTTTTTTTTGAGGTGGCTTTACATTGAGTGACAAGCCTAATGGTTTCCCATAAGCCAGGAAACAGTTTACAGTGCTGGGTGGTAACCATATTTATAACCAAGCCGTACATGATCCCTACGTTTCAACGAGTGGGTTGGCAGAATAATAGTGCCCCTCCTTGTAAAACAACAAATTCCAAGACAAACGGCCACCCTTACGGGATTATGGCATCTGGCTATAGATAGATACCTGGTAAATAGACCATCAAGAGTTTTTACTCAGCACATTTTTTTTCCATCACACTAAGCATCAATTGTCATAGCTCTAGCTGCAGATTTTTGAGATTGCAGAAATGTTGTACACTTTATATCTTTATTTTCAGTGGTTATTGACAGTGGCAGTAGGTACGAGGTGGCATATCCAAGTGGAATATCTCATTTCCTAGAGAAGCTGGCATTTGGGGTAAGTCTAACACTAACTGGCCATTTTTACATTGTCCTCGGGCACTAGGCAGCTCTCTCGATCCCACATCACTCATACTGATATACCATACCGGTACATTTCAGCTCAGTCATTCCATCTCATCCTTGGTCACTTTCTCCCATTCTCTCCTTCAGCCTCACTCACATAGTCATTCTCTTACTGTCCATGTGCTATACCTGCCTACACCCTCTTAAGGTAACTTTCCAGCACTATCAAATCGGTACCACAAGACATATCTTCCTCATTAGTCTGCCTCTACAAGAGAAGTGTGAATGTTGAGGGTTGGGTTGCCAGAGGCAGACCGAAAAAGACCTGGGACAAGGTCGTAGTGTGACCTCAGGGATAAGGAACTAAATAGGGAGGCTGCTAGTGATTGAGCAGCACAGAGAGCCGCCGTTGGGTGACCAAGGTTGACGCATGCAAGCATGTTGGAGCCTTTATAAATGAAAATGAACATTCCTATAACTCATATCCACGCTCGACTTGCATCTGTCCAGTTAAGTCCAAGCTTCATTTCCACTACAGTTAAGATTCAGTAGAATTCCTCGGTAATAATATCTTTTGTCACTTATATAAATACTATCAAATTTCTGAAATTCGTGGTTCCATAACACTGGCTGTACCATCCACATGTCATCTGTAAGGAAGCCATTCTTTCACATCTGAGTTATGAAGGTGTGCAGTCCTTTCCATCTGGTTCTGTTTGTTTTTTTATATTTCACTCATTCATTGCTATCATTTAATAACTCTCAGTCTGGACTGAAATACATTACTTTTTCACACATTCTCTCCTCAGCCCAATGCACTGTCATCTTTGCTAATTACGGTAGTTAGTTATAACAATGCAAATCCAGCATAAATGTAACCTTAAATACAAAATGCTGTACATATCTCAGTTAACTGGCAGAAAAATGATTGTTCATATCTTACTGTCAAATGCTAGTTTGTTGACAGCCCTAACTTCCATTATTCTGGACTGCTGACATTTTTAAAAACTTAGAAATAATTTATATGAATTTAATCAGCAGTATGTTGTGTTCTTTTGTTATTTTGCAGATACCTTAAGTATTTTTGTTATTCATATTCAGTGACTTACTCATTACAGACATGATACTTGTATTGCAGAGAACCGAAAATATGACTCGTGAAGATATAATGGGAACATTTGAAAAACTTGGAGGGATATGTGACTGCCAGTCTTCAAGGTACAGTATATTAAGGTGTTCATTAAGTTGAAAATATTGAATGTTGCAATTAGGTTTTCAGCATATTCCAGTGGTTTCATAACTCACCATTGATTCCCCTCCCCACCACACACAAGGTTTCCTTTTCATTGTGATAGGTGGGAGCACCCACCATCCACTCACTTGAAATTGTAAACTTCATGTGACTTTACACAGAGTGACAAGCCATATAGTTTCCTGCATTCCAGGAACCATTTACTATGTTGGGTAGCAACCATATAACCAGATGCATACACCGGATGGTCTAGAGGGTGAAGGTACTGGTACTTCAGACAAATGGGACCCGCAAGGTTTCCATCTCAGGAATGGTTTGAGTTTATTTCTGACAAAATGCCACTCAGACAAGAGAGTTTGGTCACCCTTGCCTTAAATGTCAGCAGAATGGGACCTGCAAAGTTTGCATCTGAGGACTGGTTGTGGCTTATTACTCAAATGATGTCACTCTGGCGAGGAAGGTTTGGTCACCCTTGCTGTAAATGTCGGGACTGAGTAGCCTAGCCCTGAATCCGTACATTCCTCCTAAGGCAAAAGGGGATTAGGTGATAGATAAATAGATAGAAATTTAACTCTTGTGGGTATTGGAACCAGAACACACTGAGGTGGTTTGGCCATGTGGAGAGGATGGAGGTGAGAGACTGACAAGGAGAGTGTATGTGAGTGAGATGGAGGGGGGGAGAGGGAGGGGGAGGCTGAGGATGAGATGGAGGGATGGAGTGGAGAGGTATATGAGAGAGGGGGGGTGTGAGTTGGGAGCAGGGTAGTGAAATGGTGGGGGACAGGGCGACGTGGAGGCGATGTGTTTGTAGCCACCCCGAACGGGATTGAGGTGTCTGGCAATAGATAGATAGATAGACAATTTGCATCATACTAACGTTGCTTGGACAATGAATGCCTTATATTTCCAGGGATACCTTGATATATGCAACATCTGTGGAGTCAAAAGGCATGGCTAAAGCTGTTGAAATCATGTCAGAAGTTGTCCTCAGACCTAAGCTAACTCCTGAAGAGGTGGGGCATTGTATTGTGTTCTCTGTTCATATATAATTGTATGCAGTAAAATACTGTAATTGGTAATCATTATTTTATAACTGTAACAAGAAGTCCAGTATTATTTACCACTTTTGCATTAGACACCAGTAGTTTATGGTAATACAGTACAGTAGTGTATTTGTTTATTCAGATTAATGACATGCAATCTACTTTATCAGAGTACAAAGTAGATTCTTTAAAATCATTTACATATAGGTATATTAGTCTGGTTACTACCAGATTATTTAATTCAGTTTAGAGAAGGCCTCTCGGTTTTAAAGAGTTAACCTGGTCTTTAACAATATTGCAGTCATTTTCCTATGTGCTACCATTAGGTGACCAAGGCCAACACATGCAGGCATGTTGGAGCTATTATAAATACTGTAATTTGAGTCAGTGAAATAATACATAAAACTGCAAAGTTAACTGATTATTATGTCTCCTAAGGTATTAGATGCTCAGATGGCTGTGACCTTTGACCTGGAAGACCTGCAATTACGCCCAGAAAAGGACACACTGCTGCTGGAGATGATTCATGCTGTGAGTTGATGAATCCACATCATCTTTTTATATTTGTTAAAGAATAGATACTCCAGTATTGGGGTAGTAGTTACCATGTTGATATATGTCTGCTTTGTAACAACTACATGACGTAAATTTTCTTTGCCAGAATAAACAAATGAGTTAAACGTGTCACACACTGTGTATGCATCTGAGAGATTGTTGTTGTTCTGGACACTTCAGCTGAATGCATCAAGAGTTCTTTTTTAGAGTTTTTATTGAAAGTTGGTGTTGTAAGAAAGATTTCTGGTGTCAGGTGATAGTCTGTTAGATGCACTGCCTTATTTGAAATAAGATGCATAGATAACTATCAGTTTATTGTAACATTCTTGTTCGTATTATTATTATTATTATTATTATTATTGTAAATATATATTTGCTCATTTACTTTGTTGCTTTATGCATTACTCAGGCTGCTTTCCGAGATAACACACTGGGCCTGCCCAAGATCTGCCCAACTGAGAATGTTGTGAAGATTGATCAGTCACTGCTGTTCTCCTACCTAAAGCACCACCACACCCCATCACGCATGGTCCTGGCTGGTGTGGGCATTGATCATGATGCACTGGTTGAGCAAGCACAAAAGTAGGAAGACTTTGGTGACTGGAAGTAAAACTGTTTTTATAATATTAACATCAGTATACTGTAAAGCACTTACAATATCCTATGCACATAATGCTAAACTTCTCTTTGTATGTTAGATATACTATATATTTTCCAGATTTTACTGCACCAGTTTTAATAATTAATTAATTAAATGAAACCTAATGTTAAGAGTAGTGCTACTGCTGATTCATAACATGGATGCTGAAATGACAATTTTATCACCCAGGTATTTTGTTGAGAAACCCGCCATATGGGAGATGGATCCAAAATTAGCCAATACACGGTCTCTTGCTGTGGATAACTCTGTTTCACAGTACACAGGAGGGATTGTTAAGGTGAGTTGAACAAATAATGCATGGTTGATAAACTCAGTGACAGAGGGATGGGCGTTGATTTATTGATCTCCTTTAGTAAAATTCAAATCTTTGTATTGTATTTTGTTTTTAAATAACTGATTCCTGAATATACTAATTTGTAGTTAATTGAATATTATGTACTGATACATGTCTTATGTCGTTGATAGTTCTCCCACTTTCATATTTTCGCTTTCATTGTTTTCTGGGGCCTACTTGCCTCATTTGCAAATGGGGAAAACAAGTCATTATTAATAACAGTGGTAATGTTAACTCATCTCCTTTACTAGGATGAAATGGACCTGTCAGACGTTTCCCTTGGTCCGAATCCATTGCCTGAACTGGCCCACCTGGTGATTGGGCTAGAGTCAGTTAGCCACCAGCACAATGACTTTGTAACCTGCTGTGTCCTCAACATGATGATGGGAGGAGGTGGCAGCTTTAGTGCTGGGGGCCCAGGCAAGGGAATGTACACCAGACTCTATACTAATGTTCTCAATAGGTATGATAATTTATTACTGTACAGTATTATATTTTTCTTCAGTGTTTGAGTGTCACAGTCCAAAAGTAAATGTAGATGAGAGTTCCTGTTGTGGTTCCGTGGTTCATTTGAATGAACTGCATGCTGAGTTGTACTTTTCCTGCAGTTCACAAATTCATTTGGAGGAATAAGGAGGAAGTTGAGGGGAACTGGCATACCTTTCCTCTCAAGTACCTCCATCATGCATGTACATGTAGCGGGAAATTGGTTTATGGTGATTATGGTAACGAGTTGTATCGATATCAGGAAAATAGCTCAAAGAGTTTTGATTCTTCTCATTTGTGACAGTAGGTGGCTGTCTGTACATTCTTTTAAAAGTATAAATGTGCCTGGTATGTTGTTTTCCTTTGTCATCATCGTCCTATTATTTTTTTTTTTTTCCCCTCCAGATACCACTGGATGCACAATGCAACAGCATATAACCATTCATATAATGACTGTGGCCTCTTCTGCATCCATGCCTCTGCCCACCCTTCTCATCTAGCTGAGCTCACACAGATTATCACTAGGGAATTTGCTGCCATGGTTGGATACATAAGCAAGGAGGAACTTGAGGTGAGCAGCCTTCAAGGTACCTGGTGGTGTATTGTTTAGCATGTCTGTCTCACAAACTGGAAGAACCTGAGTTTGCTTCTTGGTCTGGTCACATTCATATTGTTTGTTTCTTCCTTGTCCCAGTTCACCCATCACTTTAGTCATGGACCTGGAATGTGACATTTAATTATTGCTGGTCATATTGTAGGGAAAAATTAGGTCATAGGGGAAATGGATTTTCTACCTTATATAATGTGCCTTATGCAGGAGTCAGGCATGAATCCTAAGACATCCTTTGGGGGAAATTATGGAACACATTTTGAAATGTGTAACTGAAAGCCACACTTTACAGTAACCAGTATTATGCCCTCCAATGCTGATGATGAAGAATTTTTAGAATTATATGAAATTATGGATATGTAAAGTATTTTTGAATTAGTACAATAAATGATTTTTGATCATTCATTCATCATCTAATCTAGTGAGGAACATAAGAGCTCGGGACTAGGCAAGTTGGTCCTGACATTTAAGATGAGAGTGACCTGCCTCACTCATCCCTGAGTGGCATTATGTGAGCAGTAAACCCCAGCCATCCCTTGGATATAAACCTGTACCGGCTCAGTCCTGTTGGAGCGCCTTAATTACACATTAAACCACCAGGCATCATAATTTGGTTATATGGTTACCAGCCAGTGTAGTACGGTAAATGATTTCCTGGTGTACAGGATATCATTTGACTTGTCACTCAATGTAGAGTCATCCGTAGACAGAAGGAAGAGGAAAGAAAGACAGGCAGAAGGAAGGAAGGAAAGAAGAGAGGAAAGGGCAGTCACCCAAGAGCAGTACTACATTGAGTGTGTGGATGGTGAGCACCTCCACCTACTACTGCTTTTAAGTACCATACATAAAAATGTAATAATAAACCTCTTCTTTTATGATTCTACTGCTTGTAAAGTACATAAAAATGTAATAATAAATCTCTTCTTTATGATGACGTTAGTTATTGGATATTTTTGTAAGCTGAAAATTTCATGTCATTTATTACAAAGCCGTTAGGCAAAAACTCTTACCGCAATTTTCGTGACTTGGAAGATAATGTCCTGAAGGAGTTAGTGGCATTGTCATTGCTTTTTTTTTTTTTTTTTAATACAAAATTTGAAAAGGACTGCATGTTTTCCAGAGAGCCAAAGTTCAACTACAGTCGATGCTGTTGATGAACCTAGAAAGTCGGCCTGTGGTATTTGAGGATATTGCTCGGCAAGTGTTGGCTACTGGCACCAGACTACCACCACAGCATTTCATAGAAATGATTAGTGAGTTATTTACTTGAAGTTAATACAGGTATACTTCAGTTTAACAATGCAGTTGGTTAAGTAAAAATCCAAAGCTAGGCAGGGTATGATATATTGAGGTTGATTTAACATGTGAAGTATGGGGGTGTGTTTTTGAGCCTTGGGTTTCCACCTCCAACCAAATCCTAAACACACCCAGATGAGTCCAAAAACATGTTTCTAGCTCACCTAAACCCCCAAATAGCTTTAAAACAAGCTAAACTAAGCGTAAAAGCAGTTTATAACTCATCTAAACCCAAAAATAAAATCTGAAAATAGTCAAATATAAGTTTGGAAAAATCAAACTTTGTAAACTGTACTGTACACCAAAAGGACAATGTTCACCTCACCTATGACTAAAACACGTCAATCTAAGTCTAAAAACAGTTTATAAATCAATCTAAACACAAAATTTGTCTAAAATATCATCATAACTGGTAAAAAGAAAATCTATACCCATTGGTAAAACGGGATTTGGCCATCGTTAGGCGGGGTATGGTGTTATTTCTACACCCAGTGCTAAGCCAGGGTATCACATCTAGGGGTATCGTATCTTGGAGTAGTCTATACCTGTATAAAGCTTGATAGCAGTTACATGTTACAGCTCTTCATTATTTAAAACTCTTCACATCCCTATGCATATCATTTCACATTCTGATTCTACATTTCATTTAATCTCGTTGGTTACCCTATAATATGGGTGACAAAATAAATACAGTAATTCATACTCCCCACTGAAATGCCATATCTTTCTATTTACAGCATTTACCTTCAGTTTCCTCCTTCATCTATATCTCTCTTAGTTAATGAGGTCTGCTGCATGACCAGACTTTCTCATACCAGAGTGACAATGATAAAATTTTATCTACCTTCCCTATGCCAGCCAGATCAACTTAGAGATAGCAGTAGGACTTTAATTAGCAATCTCTATAAAATTGCTGTAAAAGAAAGTAACATAACTAGTATTTATTGTATCTAATTTAATGCAGGTAACGTTAGAGGAGAGGACATACTTCGGGCAGCAGGCAACATGTTACGCAGCAAACCCTCAGTTGCAGCCCTCGGCACTCTTGCATGCCTTCCTGGCCTATCTGACATTGAAGGTGCTCTGCTTGATAAGAATGGACTATTACCATCAAGGAGGAGATTCAATTTCTTCCGATAATGTTGCACTTTGTGGTATGTGGTCTTTATTTTGTATTTTGTTACAGTGTATTATAACAACTGCCCAAAACCCCTTCTATCAGGCGATGTTGTATTAATTTATTCTTGTTACTTCCAGATGATTGTATTCAGCTGTGAGGAGACCTCTGTTGTTAAGGGATAAATGTAAGATATGTCTAACCTCATTAATTCAGGTCTCCAAAACTGAATGAAATTGTCTGGAGGATCATGAATAAGATGAAAGTACATCATCAGAATGAAGTGTAACTCTTCCATTATCCTTTTTCTACAATTGTTTTGTCTGGAAATACTGTATGTCAGGATTTGTTGAATTTTTGTATATAGTTACCTGATCAGAATTACTGAAAGACTGTTTGTTAATAAATTTATAGATAATAGCAATCTCTGTGCATAAGTAATTTGAAGCTATCTTAAAGCTCCATTATTTCATGCTTGTTGTTTAAATTCATTACAAATATTAGAGTTGCTCCTGCAATGTCAATGGGTAATTGGTAAATTATGTATTGTAGTAGATGTTTTGTACCAGTATTTCAAAAATTAATTAATGTTTCCTGCCTGATAAAGTACAGTACTGTTAATTATAAACATGTATGGAAAGATCTCTGTAAACAGATGAACAACTGGTGTAATACAGAATTTAAGCCGAATTTTGTGCATACAGTACTGTAGTTATATACCATTACCATTTTACACAGGCATTTTGTTACAAACTTGAAATTTAAGAAAATACCCAGTCATAAAGTTTCACTGTACCTGGTCATCTGGTGGTTAAAACTCCCCAGTCAGAGTGATGGTCTTGTATAATTTTGGTTTCCAAGAGATGATGGGAGGTTTTTCAGTCATGTAATGCTATCAAGGGGAGTAGGCTAATCGTCTTCACTTAAATGTACTGAACTGCTGTAACATAATGTAGTCTCGGGGCCCCTACACTACAAAGGAGGTAATATGGAGTTTGACTGGGTGTTGGCATTGTTATTGTCACATGGACATAAATAGCAAGTCATTCAATTGTATTAGCTCTTACAATTGTTTCAGCTGTAGGGAGGTAATAATGTATCATTGAAATATAAGAGTATTAAACTTTGCTCAAAATCCTTGAGCAATTTATCTCATTGAGTCAGGGAATGATTTTTCATTGTGTTCTTGCTATCCCCTGATAACTGCATTTAGTGTAGGATAGGTTTTTTGAGCTGGAAAGGTTTGATAACACAGTAAGAAACCCCTACGTTTTTTTCTGACATTGAGTAGCTAGAACACTACTGTATGTAGTTTGTCTAGTACTTATATTATTGAACTTGAAGTCCTCTTGTAAGCATTACAGGTCAGGGATGTGTTCCAGAATATTGTATCTGTTTTTTCCCATACGTTTGGTACTGTAAGTTAGGAAACTGGCCAGTGAGGTATGTAGATAGCAGTTAAACTTTAATAGACAGTTAATCTCTAATTTATTGAAACAATATGAAAAAAGAATGTCGGAAACTGGCAACTTCTCACAAGGACTATTAATGTAAACACACAGATTTAAGATCTTGGAGAATAAGCTGTATTTTATCTGTTCATATAGGAAGTTCTTTTACTATAGTCAGTTTGTTTTCACCTGATGAAACTGGGCCATTCCAACATTTTGAATACTTAGATGAACCTAAGTTATGAGGTAGGAATGAGTCTTCTGGGATACTGTGGTAGTTAAATGAGCATGCCACTAACTACATTTGACCACCTACTGAACTAAAAAAAAATAAAAATAAAATAAAAGTAAGGGATGTGTCAGGTTAGAACAAACACACTACAGGACCGTACACTAGCATGGTGTAGATATCTTGAAAGTGTATGGCGAATTTCTCAACCAAAAACAAACATGTAGAGCGGGGTAATACTGTAGTGTGTTGCATTTTTTTTTTTTTTTTTTTTTTTTTTTTTTTTAGCAGAATAATTTAAAGTTTTAACTCTGGATTACATAGTAAGGCATAATGATTGGGTGAATTGATAAAGTAGAACAAATTCTTTAAAGTAAAGTGGTTGATATTTTTAACAATGAGTGAAACTCTGGATATTGTGAATGATTACGGGTGTACAAAGATGAACACATCATCTTTCTGGTGTCAGTTTCATATAAATGTTGAGAAAGATAATGCTATACTCTTTTTGCTTTAACTTGGCCTAGTATTGTCATCATGACTGCTGAGTTTAACAATAAATATATGATGCTAGTCATAAAGAAAGGCTATGGAAATGATAACCATAGTGTTGTTTTATTGTGCCATTGAGTACAGTACTGCACGTAAAATAAGCTGCAAGAGGACAGAAATATGGGCCAGGTCAAGGTGGAAACACTATAGCAAACTTTGCATAGATAAAGGAAAATTGGTTCGTGCATGGCATTTCTTAACATCTGTCTGAGACGGACAGCTTGAACACAGAAGGTGACAAGTCCTACCGTAGAACTGCTTGGGACGTAAGGTGGTTCCCTGTGGCACAAGTGATCTGGACTAAGTTAACCTAACTGTGGGCCCTCTAATACTCGCTCATCTGGGGCTTGCCGAGGGATACAGATGGATTGGATTACAGTAATCCCCGTGCTTTCCGGACACCCCACTTACCGGACATTGTGGGCCTGGAGCTTCAGTACCCAAAAATGGCCAAAAAAAAATTAAAAATCCCCCCAAAATCCGAATTTTTTCCCCACCCATAATTTGAAATTGCCGTGTGTCACCGAACAGCTTGTTACATGGCCCCTTCACCCCTTCCTTCCTCCCCCCTCCCCCCTCCCCTGTCAGGGTTGCCATTTGGTATTTTTCATTACCAAATGTGGGCCAATTTGGTAATGAAAAATTTGTTTGGTAATGAATCATCATAATGTATTACCGTACCAAACTGATTTTTCACATGTATGAGGATACACAGGATGGAGATGGTGGATTGTTTGCTCTCTCTGATTACTCTGCTAGCCAACATAGTGTGAAAATAATCAACATGCTGTTAATTATGAGAAGAGTGATTACATGTATTTCCACTTGTATATATAATTAGTGAAGAATAAATGTTAGCTTTACGAATTTGGTAATGAGGAGTTTGGTAATGGGGCCGTCGTGATCTTGCAGCTCTGTTTCCCCGTCACCAACACTCCAACAGTTACTGCCTAACTTCGATGGCGAGTAGATGCCTATCGCAGTGGAAGCCACATGTGCTCATTTTTTGTGAATAAACTGCAATACCTCACTGCTAGACCACACAGGAAATTACAGTGTTGTGCAGTGTTAAGAAGTTAGAATTTAGAGTGCAAAGGATTAACTGTGGAGTGCAAATTGGTGGTTGAAACTGGCATAGTGCAGTTAAGAACAATGTGCAATGTTAAATAATTATAACTCAGAGTGCAAAGAACTAAGTGCAGCACAACACTGGATTACTGTACGTGCTTCAAGAGCATTTTCACCACTGCCAAAACCTTAGAAAAACCGGCCACAAACGTGCTGTAAGTACTCTGGCTGAGGTACAGTCACTTCTAATTTCTCATCCTTTGGTTCCTTTTCATTTATTTCATGCTTTATGTCCATTATTGGTGTGAATAGTGTCTTAAATAGGTTTAAATAGGTGCTATGCATGTCCGGTAGGGAGTTATTTGGGTGGCTTTCAAAGTTAGGCTGGGTTAGGGTCCTTAAGTACCAGTCCAGGAGCTAGGGGCGCACTTTCCGAACGGGACCACTTTCCGGATAATGCCTTTGGCTCTATTACATCGGATAGTAGAGGGATTACTGTATTTTTTTCTAGAAAAGTAATTAGTGTACACTCAGTATTGCATATAAATTATGAGTTTATACTGTAGTACTGCACTGTACTTTGTATATAATGTGGCATTTTGTTATGTATGTTGTATAAGAAAAAAATTAAAAGTAATTCATATTATTGTTTTCATGTTTTATGTTAACCACATTTGGAAAAATTGTTTAGTGGGATGATTCATCAGTCTTAGCATGACTAACACCCTCTTTAGGAACAGTATGTCCCATCTCTTCATCCTTAAGAGGGTCAAAGTTATTTCCAATAAACAACTTTTCCTGTTCTGTATTCAGTTCCTCCCACTGTTCCTATTCATTAGTGGTAGGTGGGGGCTCTCACCATCCACTCACTCAATGTAGTTCTGCTTTGGGCATTTGCCCTTTCCTCTCTTCCATCCTTCCTCTTCTGTCTTTCTTTCCATCACTCTTTCCCCTTTCTTGTGCCTATGAGTGACATTACACTCCTTCTTCTGTCTTTCCTCTTCCTTCTGCCTGTGGGTAACTCTACACTGAGTGACAAGCTGGATGGAAACCATATAACCAAATTATGGTGCCTGGTGGTTTAGTGGGTAATTAAGGTGCTCCAGTCGAATTGAGCCTGTGTAGGTTCATATCCAAGGGGTGGTTAGGGTTTAGTGCTCACATAATGCCACTCAGGGATGATTGAGACTTGTCACTCTCATCAGGTCCAACTTGCCTAGCCCTGGGTTCCTATGCTCCTCATGGGGTGGCGTAGGACTAGGTGATGGGTGGAAGGATGTTCCTATTCAATATAGGTAATGTGCACAGGAATATTTAGACAACATGGGAAAGTAGTAATTTATTCATAGTTCTTTGAGGATGAACTACACCACACGCATCTGGCAGTCTGTGACAAACATGAACTGGCATAATGTGCCTAAGGGCTGTATAGTAGGTGGGATAGGTTTTACGACACCTCTTCCTTAGCCATTTATTTTGCATATCACACTTAAAATGTTATATGTTACTTATAATGTTTTAATACTGACATATCTCACATCACCAATACACAAGAGGATACTGAGTTATAATGTCCTGAATAAACCACTAAGGAAGATATGTTACAAAATCTCTAAAGCCACTTATAATACAACACCAGTGTATAATGCTGGCTGTTAACCCCTTCAGTCTGGCTGACATCCTTTTTAGTTTATTCTTGCTCCTGCTACCTGACGTTTTTGATCATGTTTGAAGAGACATTGTAAACCCATGGGGTATAATGCCTAACCCCTCCAGTTTGGAAAGTCTACCCTATGCTGAATAACATCATCAGGAGAGGGCAAGAATAAAATGAAAATAGACATTCCTGGCCTCAGAGGATTAACAAGAGGGCAGTTCATATACTGCTCATCTCAATTCTCATGTGTTGTGGGGCTGGCTCAGTCAGTGCTTCCAGCATCCATTCAGTGCCCTTTTCTACTTCCCATGCTTTTCATGCATTATAGTACCTGCTTTTTTATGTCCACTGATTGCAAGGGTGATTAGTAATATCATAAGGCAACCAAACCAGCAGACTGAGTCATCCTCATAATACTCGAGACAGAAGGGCACAATATATGAAGAATCATTTATAGTGTTTCTGAGCGCTAAGAGAACACAGAGGCTTGTGGGTATTTGGCACAGTAGGAGACTGTACTATTGACAGCAAAAGTCCCATCACTTCTCTTGCATCCACAGAGAGAGAGAAGCAGAAAAGGCCATAGAACATTTGCTGCTGATAGTAAATATACTGTAAATATATGTGCTTGCAAAACAGGTACGATATTGAGCAAAATGTGAATCAAATCGCTCGTTATGGTCATCAGATATAATGCTTAAGAATGTCTACCTAGCTCACAACAAATAATCTAGTAATAATATGAGGTGTCATTTATGCTTCATACACTTGGTACAACTGATTAACCCCTTCTGTATGATGACAGCTTTAAATTCTACTCTCTTGCTACAACCAGAAAACTATACTTAGCTTCAGGGTTAGAAACTGCACTAATTAAAATCCTACAGTACACTGATGTGTCTTTGTTATTCTTGCTACTGTCAGACACTTTCCTTAAGCTTAAGAGCAATTCTCACAATGAAGGGGTTAAAAATTTTCCCCATTAACCAGACTGCTGACCCAAGGAGCCTTTTGTTTCTCTCACTGAGCCTATCTGGTACTGATTAATAATTTTGCCATGGTTCCCCTTTCCCTTCATTTCCCCCTCCTCCTTTCCTGTCATTCCACTGCCACTTAAAAGACAACCCCTAAGTCAGTGAGAGTGAGGTATGTTGTCATAGTGCAGTCTTACACAAACTTATTCAGCAAACAGGCAACCATCTGTAATCAACTTCCATATGTTACTGAATTACATGGAAAGATTTTTTTTTTCTTGACCAACTTTTCTCTTTCCTTCACCATGATGGGCTTTTTCTTCTATTTCATTCACATACCTTCAGACAAATGTATTCTTCTTTCGGAAGGCAGTCTTCACTAACCCTTACACTGCTATAGGTTTTTCCTAAACAAGAATATCGTCTAGTGGTAGCAATACTGAAATAAACAAAAAGATGTACTCATACTGAAGGGGTATGTAGGGTTTTAAATGTGTTATTATGAAAGATTAAGTTGTGAAGTGTAAATAAATAAAGCTGTATATCCAGTCTACTGTTGCTAGTGAAGTGCTGGAACATAAAGAACTTCTGTAATTACAGTGTGTATGATTTGTCATAAATTATTGATAATATCATGAATGCTATACAGATAGCATTATCAAGGGCAAATATTGAGTCAGACACCATCAGGTGCTTAGTTGCAGTGGTAATGTCCATAACTTTAGTTTTTGAGCCTGTGGTGGGCTATTCACCCACTATCCTGGGATTCAAGGCCACTGCATCAGCCATGTTACCAAAGTTATCTCCCTTAGGTGGTACCCTAGGTACCCATGTACCTACCAGACCACAAAAAGTGGATGGACAACTGAGCTGAGTGGTTCCAGCTGCCCACAAAAAAAATTCAAACTCTGGTACTACTGCAACAGCAGTTTTGCGTCTAGCAGTGCTAACTACTCAGCTACCACAGTAGTATAGCTTTGAACTGCTTCGAAAATTATTATACCTCATTGGACTGGCAGATAATGGATGCTTGCCACGTACTGTGATGGTTTAAGGGAGATATGACTATTCAGCAAGGGCATGGCTTTGAGTCTCGCCATACTGAGGTCATAATCAAACATATTCTGATGCAAATTGTCCAAAACTGTAAGCCAGGATAAAAGTTGGAAGAACATCCCATTTCTTAAGGCCACATTCTAGGTATTTCCTTCCACACTGCCAACTACATTATGTCTGGCATCTTAAAACAATGCCAAATATGAGGCCTGAAAACACAGGTGATCTTCTTCCAACCCTTACTCCATTGACATGACTGGTCAATTTGTCTGTCTATAGGTAGATGCCCTAATCCTGGAGGGAAGGGTCATGAAGAAATTGCCTTTATATCAACCTCTCCTCTGTCACCAGGTGGACAGTTTGCATCAGAATGTCTGATTCTGGCCTCAGTGTGATGAAGCCCTTAACATTCTGGCTCGGATCACAGTTGGTCTAGTATTGTAATAATTCCTATGACAATAAATGTGTCATCTTATCTTTCATATAAACACTAAACTATACATAATAGTTTGTCAGTCACATTTTCCTCCACTCGTTTCTAAAAAACACAATACTGTAACTCACAGCTTTCCTTTAACTCCTGACAAAATTCAGCCACACACTAAGGCATTACTAAACCTTTGATATCAAAATAGTTTCACTGAATATCTCCAATATTCTTCATTTACCAAATTAGCAACTCACTAATAATTTGTATCAAAGTAAAGCACAAAATAATATATATCTACACACTAACTCATAACTCATTCGGCATACAGTGCAATCACTTTCCCTTTCGATACATAACTGCAACATTTAACATTACTGATGGGAATGTGTGTCTACAAAAACACTCCCGATAAGAGCACGGTATTTATGTGTGACTGCCTGCAGTGCATTTTTTTCTTGACTAAGAGATCCCTAATGCATTTCAGCTCAGTTAAGGTCTATGTGTGGATATATCTGAGGGTTGATTTGACTAGTAACCAGGAAGGCTCATTCCTACCTCGTAACTAAGGCTCATCAAGTTTCATGGAGCCACTCAGTTCTGTATGGTAAAAACAGACTATAGTTTCTATACAAATTACAAGGTGGGACACTGGTCTTCACTGTCTTGGGAGATTTCATAAAAAATTTTCCCTGGCTATTCATTTTGCCTATTATACCTTGATATTGTCGTGTACATTATTAGTGGAAAGAGTGTCAGTATGAAATAATATAAATAATGTAAAAAACTATTAATTCTCATGGTTTAAACAGCTCTGGTACCTTATTCCATCTAACACCAGATAATTTTCTTCAGCCTGAGAATGTTTTCAGATATAATATGCACAATAAATTGCTAATGAAGTGTTATGAAGTCTCCTAAACCAGTGAGAATATAGTATATTATCATGCACTGAGGCCCTCACTACACTTCTCTGATGAGGAATATTATGCACATATGAAAAATGAACCAGCTTACTGGTATGCTGGTCAACTTTAATGAGGTCAAGAGAAATACCACAAGTAAAGTTGAAATCCATAGCTTATGCTCACCCTCTCCCCCCATCCCAGACTGAAAGAAAGTCATAGCTAGGGTGTCATAGTGGGTGAAGACCTGTTTTTCATAGTTTGAAGCTTCTCTAGACTGCCGAGGAACAGTGTCATCATGGACTGTTTCTCTTGAGTCTATGAATGCATCAGATTAATTATCGGCTTGATACTGGACAACATCTCTTTGGTGTGAAACCTTGCTACAACTTCCCAGAAACGAAAGTTTAAGATAAGAGAGTGGCTCTTGAGTTTAAACATCTGCTATGTTCTTGACGCAGTTTGAATTACTGGAAAGAAGTTATCGGAATCAACCACTTATCACAGGTAGCATTTCAGTGCACAGTCCAAAAATACAAACTACAGTACTGATATACCAGCTCAGATCATCACAATATAAAGAGTATTATAAAGGTATTTTGCTGTCTCTCTGCAATAGTATCAAACACGAAGTTACCGTAAATGAAAAACTTCTGTGAGACTAACTGGCCTCAAAAGGATGAAGTCTGAAATTCACTTGAAGCCTGCTACTTCTGGCACAATTAATAGGAGTGGTGGGGATGTTAGGAGAGGGAGAAGAAAGGAATAGTGTTTGTCATTGGGCATCAATGTGGGAAAGGACCTTAGAGACTGGGTGAAGAAAAGGGAATAAATTTCAGCAGTAATATAAAGAAAATACAGTACTGGCGTGGATGTGTATCGAGGTGTATACAGTACTGTCTACCAATTACAGATATTCCATCACTCCCTCAAAGGTTTTCAGCTGCGTGGCAAATTTTACAGTACAAAACAGAACAATGTAAAATATTGGCAATACAGTGTACTAGTAGCCATTGAAATGCATAAACGGTAGAAATGAAGACACCAAAATTTTTTTAAGCTTTAAGATTCATATTTGTCATGGATGCTATGTGTAACATTCCACATTAGTGCTCTTCCTCTTTCCTGCTCTCAGCCCTAAAAAACAAATCTTAAAACTTTTGCTGATGGAGAAGAGTTGCATGTGTGTAAACTGTGTTGGATATTTATAGTATTTGTCAACTGCTGCTGTATACAGTATGCAATAACTTTCTGAGAGATGGTACAATATATATCAACAAAGTATAATTTACAATGTGGGAGTATTCGTTTCACTGTTATTGACACAATCACAAACAAATGGTTGTATTATATGTGGCTCTGGAGATTTAGTATCACCTTTGCACATACACCTTCGTAATCCTCTTCTATGTTACTGAGGAAAACTACATTGATGTTAAAACTATATAAATAGCATACAAAAGATTGTTAAAGTGTATTGTGCAAAACATGTCATTCAGAAAGAGATGCTACGTAGCCTAGTATGCTACCTACAATGTGGCCAAAAACACAAGGATGCTTGCCTTTATAAACAGAATCTGAACCACTATTCACTCAGTATAAAATCTGTGCAGCTAAACCATCTTGATAATCACTGACCTCTAGATAAAGTTGTGCTACTTTATGTTAAGCGCTTCAATCTGATGACATATTATTTTTTTTTTTTTTTATTCTTCCCATGGATGACATTATTCAACTTTCGAGAGTACAGTACTATCGTACTGAATGGGCTAATAAAGTTTCTTCTAAGCCGAAGAACATCAGCTGAAGGCATCAAGAATATTACAGTATATGAAATAAGTCACCAGAGTGAATGGGTGAATCAGTTTGACAGAAACAACTACTCATTGTATGATTCTATTGCCTGAACACAATCAGATCCTGCTGATGATTTACTGGCCATTAGAGGTCAGTGCTATATTAAGTCTTTGGTAGAAGCGTTCCTCTGATGCTCTGCCATGCATTCATTCCCAAAATACATTCTTTACAAGGTATAAAGCAATATGAGTATATTGTAGGTAATGAGTGTAGTGGCCATCTCAAGCTTTGCAGATATAAAAACATTCACATACGGGTCTTTGAGGCGGTAATTCCAAGTAAAGTAATACTGTATAAACAATGATTTCATAAGAGCTACATGGCATATGCTGTCTTCATAACAGTCATGTGTGCCTAAACCAAAAACATTTCAGAAGCCTTCATACATCGGAAACATATAAATGAGTTGTAAATTTCAAAATGAGTACTGGATTTTTTTCCCCTAATGCTTTACTTTGTTTCTAAGGCTAGTAGCCTATATATTCCACACTACATGAGGAGACCAGTGCAAACGGATATCAAAATGGAGGCATGACCAACATGAGGTGTGATGTTGGGGGATTTGGCCCTCATGAGATGTGGGTTGGGGATAGGTGGCTCTGGGGCCAGGCAGTCTTGGCTCAGCCAGGAACTGCCCAAAACAAACCATTCTACTTCTTCTTACGTCGACTTCATTTCTTGATGTAGGATCGGCGACGGTCAGGCTGTGAATAAACAGAAATGGTTTGTTAGGACAGCTTACTGCTTAATGACTGCACAGGGATTATTTAAGCAGAGAAGCACAAATAGATTTACAGCTATAAACTGCAAATGAGTCATTAAAACACAGAACTACCTCCCTTTCCTAAAAAGTACATGGAAAGTCAGTAAGAATTTACATTGCAAGAAGTCAATTACAGGTATACTGAATAATAATGGCATCTCTGTTACATATCAGGACCATGTATAGCTAATGAGAAAAATATATCTGAATACAGCATCTCCTACCATCTTCCACAGGGGAACACTGAATCAGCAGGTAATTTATACCATAAGATACATAAGAAGGTAAACACAGTACTATATTTCAGCCTCTCTTTAGCCACCTACCGGGAGAATATTGAACCAGCAAGTAAGGTCCTCACTGACACCCATCACCGCACCAGCGTTGTCAAACTCGCCGCAATAGTTGGCAGCACTGAACAGCGTCACTAAAGATCGCTTCTCGAAGAACTGGTAGCCATCCTCAACAACCTGAAGTTAATAATGATCGGGTGAGAAAACGGAAAGCTATAGCGCTCTTTTTTCTAACCTAACCGAGATCCCTAAAACTTTCCAGCTTAGTTGCTGGCCAAGTAAAGTCAAACTGGGGCTTGACTGAATAGGAACCAAGAAGAGAATATTAATGCTTAAATTGGAAAAAAAAAAAAAAGAGAGAGAGAGAGAAAGAAATGGCTACAAGGTGCCAGAAAGCCCCCAGCAACATTTTATTTTAAGTAAATGATTGCTCTTATTCATTTCAGGGCTGCACCAGAAAACAGGAGTTTCATCTACTCATTCACTTTCTCAACTGACTTGTGTAATGGCCTACACCAAGCAATTCTTAACCATCTAAAAGCAGGCACTACTGATAACAATTTTTCCTAGTACCTTCACTTCGTGCCTGTTGACCAGTGACATCAAGTTATCACCCCAATGAACCACTTCCTTCTAATTTGCTCACCCTCGAAGATGCTCAGACTTCTTTGATTCATAGCCTCGTATACACTCTCCTTCCATCTTCTCTTTGGCCTCTCCCTTCTTCTCCTTCCACTTCACATCTGTACTCTTTCATTATCAGTCTCCTTTCACTACTCCTCCCCCTATGGCCAAACCATTTTAACACATCCTGGTCTGCTGCTTACACATTACTACGAGTGCTTCATAACTGTCTCTTGCAGGTCAGTAGCACTTAAAAGAAAACATTAACTTGCAGTATGGAAATGTTACAGCAGTGATGTTAGAAAGTCTCCATGCAGACGAAAATACGACACTTAGAGGCAGCATATATCATCATCATCCACCTCTACCTCCTCCTCCTCATCATCATCACCATCAGCATCGACAACCACCACCATCATCATCATGCACCTCTACCTCCTCCTCCTCCTCCTCGTCACCATCATCATCATCACCATCAGCATCAGCATCCACCACCACCACTTCCTCCTCCTCCTCCTCCTAATCATCATCATCATCATCATCATCACCATCAGTATCAGCATCCACCACCACCACCACCACCACCACCACCACCTCCTCCTCCTCCTCCTCCTCCTCCTTATGATCATTAATCTTCTTCTCATTACCACCTTACCTGGTGTGCTCTAACAACGAGGCTAAGGTTGTGGTGTTCCAGGAAGGCCCTTAAAACGTCCCCTCCGAAGGTCCACGATACACCACGGTCATTGGGCGCCCAGCCACGCACCTCCTGGAGAAGAAGGGGGGGGGGGGATAAGAAGAGAAGCTACATCCTCTAAGCTGTATTTGGCGGTAGAAAAACTATTATACAGTACTGTACATTTCTCACGTTCTGAAAGGGTTGCATGGAGAGTTTTTTAGATGCGGGAACATCAAGGAGCAGCCCGGTCAGGGATTTTCACATGCAAGATGCTTTAGCGAAGCTCCCTATGGTGCTTCACTTAACCTATCAAAGGATTTTCACACAAAGTGCTTCACCCTTGCGAAACCCCATACTGTACGGTGCTTCATTTTAGCAAATTTCCGTATGGTCCCGCATCTATCTAGGACTTCCGCACTTAGGCATCTGACAAGAACAGAGCACGAGAAAGCACACAATAAATAAAATCGTCTGAAGGCAATAAGAATAAATTACTTTATATTTCTTACATCTAGATACCATTCAATGGGCAAAGAGCAGTGGTGGAAAATCTGACACAAAATATACTACAGGCATCATAACTGATTATTACAAAAGCTAAAGAGCATGAGATACCGGTACGCTCATTTTCATAGCTACAGATACATTTGCGAGTCGAGTTTCTATTCACCATCTAATCGTAGCCAGGATTTCACACCGAACCAAGACCTGTTTGTCCAGTGTTCATGTGTTAGTTTGGAGCTTTGTCAGACTATATGAAGAAAGTGTTCGTCTCGACAGTGTTACTCGTGCAGTCTTCAAACTATCATCATCTATTCTACAGTATGCCATTAGGCGATTTGGAAGACCCGCGCCCGGCCGTGTGGTAAACTATTAATCTTTCTTAAACGTGAATCCTTAGCTATGATTTTCTTTCAGCCAGAGGCAAGGGTAGAGGATGAGTTTTAACACTGACAGATCCATACGCATCTTACCTCATCCGGGTCCGCCCACAGCACATCACACACTAGTCCGGAGTCAGGAACGTTCAGGGGTCTTTCAATGGTTCGCAGCTGGTGAAGAAGAAAAGGGTTACTGTAATTTTTAATGATATTATTGTTATTCGGCAAATATGAATCACAATTAAATGACTATTTAATGTCCTGTTGCAAGTACGAGTATATACAAAACAAATCGCTGCGCCAAGTGTGTTCGGGTAACTACTAAGCTCACAAAAGTACGTCCTCTAAGCTCAGTGATGTGGCATGTGTGCTCACCTGCTCGAGGTTGTGAAGGTCGGGAGAGAGACCGCCGTGCATACACAAGATGGTACCCTCGATCAGAGCAGCTGTTGGGGAGGAAACGCAAAGTCAGTAGTTACAGCTTACTAAAGAAACATTCAGTAATTGTATGCGTTGATTTCACAGCGACATGACCTGTCCAAGTGAAACAAATATATCCACAAAGGTTCAAGTAAGGTTTAAACTGTATCGTCACTTACAGTAGACACAAGTTCAATATATAGTTACAGTATAATTTTTCCATTTAGACATCTTTAAAAAGTCTATCATCTTGCATCAAAGAAAGAAGGATAATGACTTTGATTCTATGCTAAACATGGCAAAACATAACTCCAACTTCAGAAACAGATTACGTTATCACTGACAGAAAATTATCATTATTCCACAGTGCAGGTATCAATAACTCCACACTCATAATCCTGGCATTAGTCCTTACATTCTTATCATTCTGGCTCTAGTGCTATCAATGGTTACGTACCGAGCGGGAGGCAGTTAAAGAGATCGGTGAAGGACTTCCATAGCTTGACGTTGTATCTCCGTTTACACTCGTCGTAAAAACCATAGATTCTGTCAATGAGATAAGATCGGTGAGACAGGACAAAATTCTTCACAAGTGTAGTATATTTTCAGACACTTGTCATATATAACTGAAAATTCAAATAAAATCAACTGTTGAATGTTGTCTGTATTTCTTCACCAGTTCAATAATTTTAATATATTTGTCAGATATATTTGGAGTTCAGACATTAATGGATGAAGACCATGATGATGTTTGTAATTCATCTCATATTCAGGTCGTATTCTTCTTGGTATATGAAATTTTGTAGCACCTTTTTCTAAGCAATTTATTTTGCCCATTATACCTTAAAATCCTGCAGTGTTATTGCTGCAATGCATGTCGATATGAAATGCTATTAGTAACATACAAAAGATTATGAATGTGTAACAGCCAAAATAAATCGCCAAGGAAGAGGTGCTAGGAAGCCCCCTGAACCAACGAAAAGACGGCACATGATTCAAAAGAGAGAAAAGATAATATTCATACCTATTAATTGATGCGCATTCATGGTTGCCGCGTAAAATGAAGAAATTATTGGGATATTTCACTTTGTAGGCCAAAACCAGGCAGATGGTTTCCAAGGACTGCTTTCCTCTGTAGGGGGAAAGAAAGGAATCGGTGAAACAAAACAGATTTAAAAAAAAAAAAATCAATCAATAAATAAAAATGGCGGTACAACTAACAGGGTAATAAGCCGCCGAGGGTGACACAAATGACTATCACTCCTCCATTTAGAACACAAATTTATATCTATCAGAATATTAGTGTAAAATAATGACACAGAGTATCTCGATTTTACTTCCATTTTTCCATGGTATAATACTTATGCCAGCGACTGAAAAGAATATTAAATGAATATGGGAGCTTGAATACAGTATAGAACGAGAGAAGGAGAGAGAGAGAGAGAGGCCCTCATGGCACTCTCACTTGCATAAACTCATGCTGCGTTTAATGGAATAGGACATTATACTCTTTTCATTATAACTTGGCCTAAAACTGCCATCTCTCCATCTCCAATACCTGTAGCATCGGACTGAAACCATACGATGCTAGTTACGAAGATGTGCTATGAATAGAATGATGAGACGTAGCTTATGTTTTTCTGCCACTGAGGAACGTGAAATAAGTTGCAAAAGACCGAAAATCTGGGCCAAGTTTAGGTGAAAGAACTATAGAGAGGATTAACGGTGATGGGAATGAATACTCTGAGGCTTCTCTGATTCACTCTTGGCTGCATAAAATTATCTGGAGTTAGTTGGATATAATGCTAGAGTTGTCCGGACCATGAGTGTGCTAATATGGTAGTTTCAAGGCTGGTTATTGGCACCACGTGTATACTAAAGCGACCTGATCCTCTCTCTCTCTCTCTCTCTTTCGGGCTGATCAAGGTGAAGGGGAGGGATTGAGTTAGCTGATAAACACTACCGTATTTTCAACGAAACCATTAGGAAGAATTCATGGTAGTGCTCTTCTCTATCAGACGTTTCAGTTACAGTATATCACCTAATTAACACTCTCAAGCTCCTATAACTCACTCTCTGCTGAATAAAATCGTCTGGCGTTAAGCAGAACAGAATACCTGAGTTGTCCCGACGTGAGAAGGATGATGGTGACTGTTTTAACACTTTCAGGTTCCTATACCGCACTTAGCCGAATAAAATCCTCCGCCGTTGTCTTACAGAATTCCAAAATCGTCTGGCGTTATCTGCCATATAATTCCAAAGCTGTACCGACTACGGGAGGGTTAATGGTGACGATATAAACACTCACGTTCCTCTACCCTCAGATTAATAAAATCGGCTGAGGTCAGCCGAAATGCAATACTGGCGTTGTCCCTATTAGGAGAGAAGCAAGGGAAATGAATGACTGAGCGATTTAATTGGCGCAGTTGCGGCATAACACTGGTTGCTCTCCGTTGACGTGAGCTGTGACGTATTGTGACGCACTTCATACCGTGATGTCAGGTAGGACGCGGCAGGTGAGCTATTTTTGTGCACGAAAATAATGCACTGATCACGTACAGCAATGAATGAATGGGTATTTTGAGAATTTATTTTGAATACCAGCCACCATTCGCCCTTTAGCAGCGATATATATATATATATATATATATATATATATATATATATATATATATATATATATATATATATGAACTTGATATTTTATTTCCGTTTACGTGATATGATTTTGTTAACTTCGAATAGACCTGCCGTATTAATTTAATTTTGACCATGAAATATGTGTTGATTCTTTTTCAATCCACTCCAGATTATATTTGGTTCTTAGACTCACTATAGTTATCCAAATCGTCAGAGTAGAAGCTTCTCTTTCTATTTCTTCTTCTTTTTTTGACGCAGAATTCAAGGCGTCACATGCCAAAGTGATTCTGAGCACCACATAGTTTAGTACAAGTATTCATAAAAACTTCTAAACTTAAGCTGGATATATTGCTAGTAAAAACGTCTGGGTTGACTTTTATAGGCACTAAAAATATGACTGATTGACTGATTGACTACTACAGATAGGCTGACAGACAGATAGACAGAAATAAAGAGAATGACAGATAGACAGATAGATGGCCCGGTAGTGAAGATAGACTGACTGACTGACTGCTACAGAGCGTCCTTCAACCTCTCACCTGTCGACGTAATCACCAAGGAAGAGGTAGTTCTGGTCAGGCGGGTACCCCAGTTTGTCGAAGTGGCGAAGGAGGTCGTTGAACTGGCCGTGGATGTCCCCGATGATGTTGACAGGCGCCTCCAGCTCGACCAGGGTGGGTTGTTCCAGAAGCACCTGTCTCGCCGCCATCACCAGGGCACGGATCTTGGCCTCCTCCATGCGGATCTGTAGGCAGCAGGTTGGGCAGGTGAGGGATGAGGGGTGTGGTTAGATCAGGTTAGATTAAGAGGGTGTGTGGGGGTGTGGTTAGAGTAGGTTAGAGGTGTGTGGGGTGTGGTTAGAGTAGGGTAGGTTAGGTGTGGGGGGTGTCGTTAGAGCAGGTTAGGTTAGAGGTGTGTGGGGTGTGGTTAGAGTAGGTTAGGTTAGGGGTGTGTGGGGTGAGGGGTGCGGTTAGACTAGGTTAGAAGTTTGGGGGTGTGGGGTAAGGAGTTTGGGGTGAGGGGTTAGGAGTATAGGGTGAGAGGTGTGCGATGAGAGGTGTCGGTTAAGGGGTGAGGGGTGAAGAGTGGGTCAGCTTTCCCAGGCAGCTCGATCATGCCAGCGACATTTTCGTATATTACTGGTGACGTTCCCTGGCGACTGCGAAAGCCTGTGTTACACTATTTCTGTAAAAGTTGCCAAAATAAATGTCGTGAAAAAATTAGCCAGGGAAAAATTGCCCTGAAAACCGATCATGTGGTATCATGTTAATTTTTCATGAAATATAAGAATAATGTATGTATTTTGATGTCTTCCAAAAATGTCAGACATGAAGTATTTCTCTGTCGGAAGGTGTTTGAGAAATACTGATCACGCGTGGAGAATTACAGAAGACTGTGACGTGAATTATGGTAGCTTTAAGTATAAATCTAGTTGGCAGGAGATTAATAATAATAATAATAATAATAATAATAATAATAATATAGCATCATCGTCATCATCCCTCCTGAAGACGGGGTAAGGCAGGATTCAGAAACAAGGAAAGGTCAAGCATTAAAGTGTAAGCATAATATATACAAAGAAACGACATACCAGGCACATCAATAACCACGGCAACAACAACGAGACACGAAGGACGAGACCAACTACCGCCCTTCACATGACTTCTGGCAGACAAACACAACAGAGGTCAGTGCCTTCCCTTATTAGCAACACACAACACGTAAAGCACCGTTAGATGACATTCGCAGTAAATAAATACATAAATAAAGTTATAAATAAATAAAACATTGCAAGAATAAGTTAAAAAAATAACAATCGTATATCTGGGGTGAGAACGGGTTACAGGCCATCAGATATACAGTATATATATATATTTTTCCTCTCTCCCTCTCCCCCCCATTTACCCTCCAAAAGGTCAAACAAAACTAGAATCCCAGGTCGACGTGTCCGCAGCATGAATCGTCTTTATAAATGATTCTAGTGATTTATTCCCCAGTCTAATAATTTAATGTTTTTTCTTTTCTTTTTTAACATGAGAAGTAAGCCAAGAAAAAACAACTTAATGCTCTCATGTATAGTCACTGCATAATTTTCTCCCTCTCTCTCTCTCTCTCTCTCTCTCTCTCTCACACACACACACACACACACACACACACACACACACACGTGGCACCTTTGGATTACTATTTGGCAACTTACCGACCTGGTATCCTAGTAACTTTCCAGTCTCCGTGTCCATATATGTGTTCCGAGTTATTATTATTATTATTATTATTATTATTAGAAACCTCACTGTCCACCTGTCCATGGATGACTATAACAAAATACTAAGCCTCTCTCCATCTCATCTCGACTCCCGACCTCCCCTCCCCTCCAAAACCCCCACCTCTACCGCCGTACCCCTGTCACTCCAAGCCACCCTTCCCCTCTTTACGTACTCCACCCCTTCACTTTCTTCTTTCACGCCCTCGTTCACCCAGCACTACAATTCGGGACCTGGATGGAATTTACGTGGTTGGGTGTCGTATTCTAGGGGTAATTGTTGGCCTGCTTTACTGACTGGCTTGCGGTCGATAGGCATTTATATAAGCACTTTCTTTCTTCCTTCTACCTCATTCTTTGTCTTCCTCTCCTCAGACATACTTCGTTCCTATACACTCCTGCTGCTAATTATTCATTTTCCTTGGGTCTATCTTGTCCAAGTTGACTGTATATTCATAAGGTTAATATAATCAAGAGTACGAACGCAATTAGTGACAAAATAACCTAAACAAAACATATATACTACAACAATGATATCAGTGGTTACGCTAAGAACAGTGCGAGTGGAGGTCATAACCATAAATAAGAATAATGAAAAACAGAAGGAAATGTTATAATAATAGCAATAACCATACTACTAATAGCCATAAGAGCGGTATTACATTAAGAAACAATCACATTATTCACAGGCTAGATATAAAAAGAGAATATCTGTCTTAAAATCACTGTAAAGGATATTCCAACACAACATTTAAACGTGATTCTGTTCAAGATGAGTTTATAACATTTTTGAAGGTTCTTTTGAAATGGCTCATCAAAATCTTAACAAACTAATCAAAATGGCTTACTGCATTTATCATCCAAACGACTGATTTTACGATTTTGAAGTTTTCATCAATTTGCAAAGTGTATTTTCATAATTTTCATTTCTCCCCGTATTCTTTGATACACACATCTCCTATCAAGCTGGAAAAGTGCAATGTTCACCCTATTATCAACAGACTTTATTTAGGAACAGTATATGTAAGAGTACAGTGCTTAGGTTCCTACAGGCATTTACATTTGAGGCAACAATTAGAACTATCGCCACTAACACAGAATCCCGAGACGCTGAATATCTATGGTGTTAAAGTACTTGTCATTAGGCTAGAGATCTATGCTTGGTTTACAACATTTCTTCATTATGTTTGCTGTAAAAATGGGCGTTTGAATAATTCCTTAAGTTAGATAACTGTGAGGGGAAAATTAATAATGTACCTTGCAAGTTAGAGGAAGGTGAGTGGAAGAGGTGGAACCTTTTAGAACCCTGTGACCAGACTGGTTTTTTGTCCACCTCGCAATCTGCCTCACCCCTTAACTCCCCTCTTCTCTCCTCTTCTCCCCCGATCCTTAGCATCCCTCGTACTCTTTGAACACTCATATCTCTTACACTCTCCTGTCTCACGCACTTGCCTTTTCTCCTACCGTGATTTCCTTTCCTTTCCTTTGCCTTTCAGCTATTGCAAAACATAATGCTTTTCACATCCATCCTAATCAGTCATCCATTCCCCTTCGTCTTTTCTTTATTTTGTTTTCTCGTTACACATTCACTCTCTTCATCCTTTCTCCTGTTTTCATTTCTTGCTCCTTCCCTCTTACTTTAGAGATCGGGTATTCAGTAGTTCTTTTTTCACTACAGTTTCTCAGTTACTTTCTATTCTCCCTCTTCGACCTCCCTGTTTCTCCCTGTCTCTTACCATTCCTCATTTCTTACACTTCTTCGTTATGTCCTCATCCCCTTTCCTCTCTCCTCGCCACACTCTCCATGTCCTCATTCCATCTTCCGTGTCGCTATTTACTTTCTCACTCTGCTTCTTTATTTTCTGTTTTCGTTGCCATTTACCCATTGAGATATATTAAATTATTCCCTTTTCTTCCATTTCCCTCCACTGTCGTCTCCCAGTCCTCTCTTTCTCCCCGTATACCCTCCTCCTCCCCTTCCTCCTCAACCCTCATCCCTCTTCGGTCGACAATCAGGTTTGGCTCCAAGAAATGTAACATATTAAATCTTCCCAGTCTTAATGGAAGGGAGGGGAAGAGGGAGAGAGAAATGGGGATGGTGGGTTGTAATGAGGAAGAGAATGTAATGGGGATAATGGTAAAGGAAGGAAGGAAGGAAGGAAGGAAGGAAGGAAAGAAGGAAGAAAGCAGAGGAAAGAAGGAAGGAGTTGTGGATAACAAAGGAAAAGAATGTTGGGTGGGGGCATGGGGAAGGGATGGTGGGGAAAGTTAGAACGAGGGAAAGGGGAGGGAGCTGACAGAGGGAAGGAGAGGATGCTGGAAGAAGGAAGGGATGGGTGCTGAACAGGGAAAGGGGAGGAGAGGGAAGGGGGTGGGGGGAGTTGGAGAGAGGAAAGGGAAGGGGGAGGGGCGGAGGAAGGTGAGGGGAAGGAATAGAGCCTGAGTAGAAGGGGGGGGATGGAAGAAGGGAGTGGTGGGGTAGGGGAAATGTAAGGGGGAGGGGGTGATGCATTAGCGGAAGGACGTGTGATATGTTAGGGAGTGGGAGGGGGATGGTGGTAGGGGGAAGGAAGGGGGTTTATGTAGACGAAGAAGAGTGTATTATGTAAAGGGGGAGGGAAAAGGAAACTGGAAGAGGATGAGGAGGAGGAGGAGGAGGAGGAGGAGGAGGAGGAGAGATGTGGAAGAGGAGAAAAGGAGAATTATGGAGGAGGAAATGAAAAAACTATTGAAGAAGGAAGGAAGTTTAGGGATATAAAAAGTAAAAAATTTTGACAGAGACGAGAAACTGTAGGAAAGTAGAAGAGATGAGGAAGAAAAAGGGAGAGGAAAGGAGAGCAACTGTGGAAAAGAAAAGCAGGAAGGTGAGAAAGAGAGACGAGACGCGAAAGTGAGATGGGAATCAGCAAGAAAATGAATTGACGGAGGAGGAGGAGGAGGTACCAAAAGAAAAATAACGAGGTAAGGACAGGAATGTGGAAGGACAAGAGGGATGCAGAGAAGAAAGAAAGACACAGGATGGAAGAATCAGGAGGAAATGTCGATGAGTGGGTTAGTGAGTGAGTGAGTGAGTGAGTGAGTGAATGAGTGAGTGAGTGGGGTAGAAGGAATAAGGACAAGGTGATAGCCAGAGTGAGACAGGTGCAGGCATGAGGAAGGTGCAAAGGTAAAGCTGGTGCAGGGGTGAGGCAGGTGCAGGGGTGAGGCAGATGCAGTACCGTGGCCTGTACAGGAGTGAGGCAGGTGCAGGGGTGAGACATGTGCAGTGGTGAGCCAGGTGGGGTGTTTAGTATGCCTACCCTGCCTCACTACTGTCCTGCACTCCATAACATCCAAGGCCTGTACAGGGGATCACCACCTCTCTCTCTCTCTCTCTCTCTCTCTCTCACTCTCTCTCTCTCTCTCTCTCTCTCTCACTCTCTCTCTCTCATTCCTTCCCCTCCCTTCCCTTCTTTCCTCTCCCTCCTTTCATTTTCTCCTTCCTCTCTCCCCAATTTCCTCTCCCTGCACACGCCCGCCTTGTCCCAGTATGGTATAGAAAACACACACACACACACACACACACACACACACACACACACACACACACACACACAACCTCTGGTTTCAAAATGGGGGACAATGAAAGTCTTGTAGAGTGTGTGTGTGTGTGTGTGTGTGTGTGTGTGTGTGTGTGTGTGTGTGTGTGTGTGTAACTTGTCACAAGAACATTATGCAAACACTACTGTTTCATTATTCTCTGAAGATTCATGTTTACGTGTGTGAATGTGTACCTAGGTGTAGGAATTTGCGTATGTATTTATGCTGGTGTGTGTATGTATATGTGTATGTAAACGTGCATGTGTGTACTGCGCTTGTGTCCATGTAAGTGTATGTGTATGAATACATGCATGTGTGTTTAAGTCGTGTCTATGTATGTGTGTTGAGGTATGTGTATGTTGCTATGTGTGTATATATATATATTATGTACGCGTGTCTATGTATGCGTGTACGTGTTGTGTATGTGTAGGGCAAGGAAGGCTTTACGTAACACTAATTCACTTATCCTTCAGGCCAACCGTTATTTAGGAGAGAGAAAAAGAGAGAGAGAGAGAGAGAGAGAGAGAGAGAGAGAGAGAGAGAGGGGGGGGAATGTCAATAATGAGAAAAACAGGAACAGATAAGGAAGACGGGAAATAGAATCTAGGAAGAGGGGAATACGTGGGGAACGATGAAAAAGGAGAGAGAGAGAGAGAGAGAGAGAGAGAGAGAGAATGAAAAAAAAAAAAGAACGAAAGAATGTAGGAAACAAAGAGGAAGGAGTATTTGGACAGGACGAAAACGAATAAGAGTGTCAAGAGGAAGAGAAGAGAGGAAGAATAAAAGCAGAGAGAGGGAAGAAAATGGAAAGAGAACGAAGGAGAACGGAAGGAGGGGAGAGAGAGGAGGAAGTGGAGAGGATGGAAAATAATGGGAGGTGTAAAGGAAAGTAAATAGCGGGTCAGGCTGTATTTCTGGCGGTGAGAAGTTTTGTGGGGAGGGGGTAAAGGACGAGGAAAGTTGGAAATGGACTTAGCGGGTTGAAAATGGTGGGGAAACTATTAGAAAAGTATTTTATAAACGAAGTAGAATAAATGGTACATGGAAAATGGATGTAAAAAATAGAAAACGAACTTAAGGGACAGAAACTGGAGGGGAAAATTATTACAGTGGAATTATATTAATGGATGAAAATGTGCAAATAAAGAATAATAGGAAAAGCTTGGACGGTAGAAAATTGTAGGAAAAAAGATTATAGGTAATCTATCTATCTAAATATCTCTGTCTATCTATCTCTATCTATCCATTCACGCATGCGTAAAATGAAGATAGATTGGAGAACGACGAGGTAAAAATGGAGACAGATTTTGGGGACAGAAATGGTGGGGTAAATGTTTAATATCTCGTGTAAACAGGTGTAACAGATGTAGGCAAATAAAAAAAGAATGAATATATGTACACTTACTATGAACATCGACGTATAATAAGTAAACCATAAAATACAATGAATTACGAGGTATAATGAACAAGAATATTTACATGGATAATACTTTATGAAATGAGAAATAATATATGCATAATTATTACAACACATCCCTTCCCCCCACAACTCATTTCAGCCTCCCACAATTCCTTCCAACTCCCCACAATTCTCCTCAACATCCCACAACTCTATCCAGTCCTCCCCTACACACACAACTCATTCCACAACTCACTCCAACCCCCAGCAACTCATTCCAACACCCACAAACCATCACAGCCTTCCACAACACCCCACTTCAATTCTTCGTTCATCCCTTACTTATCTCGTTTCTTCTTTCCTCCTCTCGCCTCGCTTCCTTGTTCCTCTTTCTCTCCTGCTTCCTTCTGCTGCTTCCCCCTCTTCTCTGTTCTCCTTCCCTCTTCTATTCTCACTCCTCTTTTCGTTTCCTCTCCTCTTTTCACTCCTTCCTCCCTTCTCCTCGTTCCTTCTTTCATTTTCTCCTCCCTTCCTCTTCCTTTTGCTCTTCCCTCCCCTGTGTCCGCATCTTTTCCTACCCCCTCCCCACGGACAGGAGGGGCGAAGTAAGGTCAAGGTTAGAGGGAGAGCCAAAATTATTTCAGTGTCACGTTTTGGCGGCCCTTGTTCACCTTTTTTTTTTTTTTTTTTTTTTTTTTTTTCCCCCCCCTGTCGCCGCCATACGGTTTTGTTCAGCTTAACCTCTTCAATCCGCGTACGTCAGATTTAATTTACTAGAAGATAATATAACTTTGGGGAGAATCGCTTCATAGAGGATTTAACAAAGGTACCTAATCCGTTTAATTCGAAAAATGTGTCCTAAGCTGAGCGAAATTACCTAACAGCAGCAGAAATAAAGTTAATAAAGACGTGATCGGATTAAAGAGGCTACAGGAGGTTTCTGGTAGTAAAGTAGGTAATAAAAACTATATGTAACCCCCCTCCAGTTCCAAAAATATATCGCAAATTGAATGAAAAAGATCGTGAACTACCGGGAATGATGTAAAAGAAGACGATAATGAGAGGGTTAAGTGACGCCCAGCCAGCCACGACCTCCCTAGTCGTACTTGTATGAATAGTAACTGGACATACGTAAAATAAATAAACAAATAAATAAATAAATAAATAATAATAATAATAATAATAAATAATCCAACTCCACAATGCACCGCCCTGTAATATTCAAATAAATACACAGTTCCGTTTACCCTGTATAACACGAATTTCCCCGTAATATTTTTCACATTGGCTGGGTAGGGGGGGAGGGGCAGAAGCCTTATCCTAACTGATTGATAAAACCGTAGAGTAAAAAATGAATTTGCCATAGGAGGCTTTATATGGTAGCTTTACATATATGAAAAACGTCCAGCTCTTGTTCAAAAAAAAAAAAAAAAAAAAATCATGCATACGAAAAACAATACCTAGCGATACCGATTTATGTCATAGTGTACAGTTGTGGGGGTAGAAATACATGAGAGAGAGAGAGAGAGAGAGAGAGAGAGAGAGAGAGAGAGAGAGAGAGGGCTTGGAGATAACTGGGATAACGAAAATTGATATCATCGTAGTTATGGGGTTAAAGTATAGTCTGCAAGATAAATAGATAAGGAAAAACTGTTACGAAGCCTACACTGCCAACAATAATACGACAAAGAACAGATGAGCCTGAAATAGTTAATCTGGTTAGGTGTAGTAGAGGAAAATTATATATACGGAAGATTGATGAAGAAGTTTACTATATCGACGACAATAGGGGTCTGTGTCTATGTGAGGTCTGAGAAAGGATTCGCAATACAAACTTACGATCCAATCCCCTGTCATTTATTATCTTTTTCTCTGAGATGGGATTCACAAAACAAACTTACGATCCAATCCCTTACCATTTATTTATTTATTCTTATTTATTTATTTATTTATTTTTTCAGGCAGGGCAAGGAAGGGAGAGTTACTACTCCTCTCATGACCCTCGTTCTTCCTGTAAATCAATTCCCAAGATACGACATGGAATTTGATCGTGTATTTGTGTTTCCTTGGCCCCGATCGACAGGACTCCCCGGCCCCACCATCGCCTTCGCCGGCAAGAGAAGAAGGACGTTTACACACAACGCGCGCCTTTAGTCCACTTACCGCTTGGGAAAAATTACGATGCCTTAGCGAAATGCACAACGCACTCCGAGGCATTATTTTCAGGGAATGGGATAGAAAATGCCAAGGCTCTAGTGGGAAAGTGGAATAATATTTGCCTGTATTATGAAACTCGAAGGTTTTGCCTCGGTCCCTTTAACTAGTGTGTTTAAAAGACGGGCAATATTTTCATACCAAGGTCTAGGTAATGTTCAGAAAAGAAGGTACAAGGGAAGCTGAAACTAGGAATAACTCTTTGAAATTTTAATTTGAATGTAACTAAACCAGAATGAAGAAACAAAGGATGGTACTTGATTTCAAGGTAAGCTATAGAACTGCTAGTGCACTTTGATCCAGGAGTGACGCCGTAACTGTCTAGGAGGAAGGGCAGTATTTCTAGATGGTTTTAGAGATTTCGCAACATCTCTTGGGCGACTGATTCTGCACATCACACTCAAATAAATCTCCTCTATGTTACTGATGCAAACTGTCGATTTTAAACATATATAAAAAAAAGAAAAAAAAAGAAAAAAAGTAAGGTGTAAGCTAGAAAATAAATCGCTAGGGAAGAGGTGTTACGAGGCTTCCAATGCCACCTTGAAACATGTCTCTTAGGGTTTTGTGTCTCAAGGTTAATGGAGGAGCCTGGTGAGGAAAGGTCATATGGTCCCATAGCGCCGGGGACCCCACACTCCTCCTCCTCCTCCTCCTCCTCCTCCTCATCATCATCATCATCATTATCCAGGCCCTCAACATGAAGTGGGGAAAGATCCATAGACAATGTAACAGTAAATTACAAAAACAGGGGAACTATCGACTGCATGCCCAACTGAACAGACATCATTCAGGCTGCCACTGCCACCTGAAGTTGTGAGATAGGACCCAGAAGTACATGAAGAGAGGAACCATCATCATCATTAAAGGGGTTAACTGAGGCTGTGTCTAACCCTTTCAGTTTCAGAAGTCTAATCTAAGGCAAAAGGAATACTTTGGACATAGGAAGAACACAATAACAATGCGTCATAGGGCTGCATTGGTTAAATTCACCCACACATACCCGTTCCAACACCCTATCTCCATTATATACATTCACACACTGAAGGTAAACAATAGGACCAACAACTGGACGAAGAAAGGTAAGTATCAGATTCCTCCCTCAGGCGTTCCCAATGTATTAATCGACGATGAAATGCAAGCATCCGCCTTCATCTAGGTTTCCCATCGTGCGACTTGAAGCAACATACTAGAGTGTGCTGCCAATGAGACGCAGAGGAGAGACTGGCACGTTGTAGAGGGAAGCTGCTTAAATATTCCCGTCACTCACCATGCCAGCACACTCGTAGGCCAATGGGTTCTTGGTGAGGCATATCAGGGAAGGGGGTTGAGGGAGGGATATTATGTCACTGAGTATTAAAACCATCTTGGACCTCTTGAACTTTGAAGCTAAAAAAAGAGCAAGAATGGCAAGGCCAAAATCTTGGTTCCGACACAAAAGACCAACTCTTATCATAAGAGAGACGGAACCTTGTCATCTCAATAAAGCTAATAACAAGACTCACTTCGTTCTTGTGTCATCACGTGCGCCATCTTGTATTTGCTCAGCTCTGAAGCTTAAATATGAGCAAGAATCGCCCTACAAAGCTCAAGGTTGTGAGAGTGAGGGCTAACGCTTACAGTAACAACTAAACAGTAGCGAAATATCAAGCGAAAATATGAGCTGTAAATACGAAAGCTCATTATAACACAATAACACACGAGCATCACCTTGTAACTACCGAACTTTGAACCAGACAAGAGCATGAATCATCCCACAAAAATTCTCCGTTACGACAGAGGGGGGAACGAAGGCTTACAATAACAGAAGTGACAGTACAATGGAGTCTATTCACTGTGATGCCGGCAATCAGTTGAAGGGGCTACCAAGGGGATGCTGTTTGCTTTTTACACTAACTTTATCCCTCCCTCGACACATCCTAGTGCCCTAAGTACGTATGATACAATTTCTAGATGCACGTACTCCCCAGGTAATAAGGAACCATTCTCTATCTAACTAACTGATGGAGATTTTGTACTTTGAGTCAAATCCCCCGCCCGCCGCGTACTTCCCGTCGCTGTACCGTCCCCTCTCTGAGTCCACTGCGTAGCCATCTAATCCTGTGCGGGTCTAAACTCCAATACTTAACTCATTTCCTGTCTCTCAGTACTCCTTAGCATGTTGCCTAGTGGACAACGGGCCATCGGCTAACTTCTCCTAGCATGTGTTCCTATTTAGCTTTTTTTTTCACGTTTTTTTCTTTCAGACTATGTCGATAAAAGGATATAAATAGCACACAAGAAAATAATTAAGCTGCAATCATGAGAAATAAATCGCTCAGGAACAGGTGCAAGGAAGTCTCTCAAGCTGACCATCTTATCCTCCCCTGCCATTCTACCCTGCTCTCTCTACCTCACTCTAGCATTCTACTTTGGCCCGTCATTCTACTCCATCCTGCTTCAAGGCTGTTTGATAGAGCCATGCATTACAATGAACCTGCCAATGCCACCGCCCTCTCCCTGCCTGGAGCGTTAGCTTAAGCAAATTCTTCCATAGTGCTCTCAAGTTTCCGCGTATCTTTCTTCAAAATTTCATTCTTGGGAAGTATACATCATTGTGTTTTAGAAAAATATAGTAGGTGGAAATCTGAAATCAAACTCCACTTTTTTCAATCTAAATCCCTCTCCGCCTTCTGTCACCTGCTCCTTCTACCTTCTGCTCGTCAGATTCTTCCTCCTCCTCTTATTCTCCTAGTTCTCCGCCTTCCCCTCCTCGTCATACCCTTTCCCCCTTCTCCTCCTCCACCGCCTTCTCCACTTCCTCTTCGTCCTTATCTCCTCCCGACTCCTCTCTGGCATACTCAAGTCAGTCTTCACAGCGGAAGTTGCGTGGATGCGTCGAGGCAGATGCAGATAAGATTAATTAGTCCTGTCTTGTTGTGGGGGCGTCTACCATCCACTCACCTGATGCAGTCCTACCTTCAAGCAAATATATGCTGATTCCAATATTGACTACATCGTCCGTAGGTAGCAAGAATAAACCAAAAATAAGAGGCCACCAGATTTATGGAGTTACAAGGTTCATCTATTTAAAATTCCCTTCACATCCGAGATAAAGACGATCGTTGGGGGGTCGCCAGAACGAAAAACAAAAGAATGACGCCTTCGAATGAACGTAGCTCAACCGATTAATTTTGTTGCGTCTTTTAGTAGTCCGATTTTGCTGCTTCAAGACGATTTAATTCAGCTTAGAAGAGCCCTTTGGTAGAGAAGTAGTTAGTGAAGGCTGTATCTAACCTCTACCGTTTGAAAAATCTCTTGTGAACTGAATTAAATCGCCAGGAATAGCAAACAGTCATCGTGGGAAAGGGATTCATGGGGACAGTCTCTTTCTCCTTCGTTATGAGCGTCTCTATGGCTCAAGAAAATCGTCTTTAGGTATCCATGAATATAAATAATAATAAAAATAAAAATAAAAATAATAATAATAATAAAAATAATAATATTAACAGTAACAATAATAATAATAATAATAATAATAAAACATCGTCTAAAAGACATTAACATCACTCAACACCACACCAGTCATCCATACCATCGTCATACCAAATAGAATTCCTCTCAACATTCTTACAATTGGCTTTTAGGGAGACTTCGATCTGAAAAAGTAGACATAGCCTTAAAAACCAACCCTTTCACTAAAAAAAAATAAAAATATATGAAAATAAGTAAAAAAGTCGTCTGGAGAAAGTAAGAAAAAAATTTAAAACGTCATCAGACTGAACTGGTTATCATCTCGGCCTTCCTCTTAAATTTTCTCATTAGCATCATCCTCTCCCTTCCTCTCTGTCTCCCTTTCCTTATGACTTCTCTTGCCCGCACCCCAGCGACTCTCTCTTATCAATTCTCTCCTGATTTATCGCTGCTTTCTCTTATTTCATTTCTCCTAACGTAGACAAGGCAGCTCGTTCTCATTAGTCCCCCCTCTCATGTTCATAAGTTTCACATTCCTCGAGTTATCCCTCTTGCTTTATCTCCCTCTTCATCGCCGTTTTCTATTCGCTCCCCTCCCGCGTGAAGTTACACCTCCTGCACCACTTCTCACCTGCCACCGCACCTGTTTTCACTCCAGGCCACACTAATTCTCACTCTTATTCACCTCCCACTCTATCTCACCTTTCACTAATTTAATTGTACCCTCTCCTCTTACTTCACCCATTCTCGCTTCCCTCTCCAACCATTTCCACTTCCTACTCGACGCACTTTCACTTCCCATCTTATTCCACATTCCACCCCAACGTAACTCCTTCATTCCACTTTCATTTTTAATTGCACTTCTCACTCCGACCCCACCACCCATTGACCTACCTTAACCTAGTCTAAATTTAACCAAGAATACCCTGATTTAACTTAAGCTCTCTCTTCGTCATAGCTCCCATTTCAACTCAAGCTGCCCTAACCTGACCCAATCCAACCTGATCAAATCAAATCAAGCCGAAACTAACCTAATTATACCTCTCACTCTTTCACGCCTCCCACTCAACCCCAACTCCCACTCCACACCGCCTCCCACTCATTCTCCACAATTGTTTACATTCGTTAGCAGTCAGGTTCCCGTGACGTCAACACTGCCCTTCGTCCAACGCACTCGCCATACCAAAACGTGTGTGTGTGTGCGTGTGTGTGTGGAAGGCCCGCTGGATGGCTGGAGGAGGCGGGCGGTAGAGAAGATAATGAATACGTAAAATGCTGAATATAAAGAAGAAAAAAAATGGATATTGTGTAAGCTGTAAATATCTAAATTGATCAATATTTAAACTGGTCAATATCTGAAATGGGGAGGCGGAGGCGTGTGTGTGAATATATTTTTCGCTGACCTCATTCCAAAATGCAAAAAAGAAATTGGTGAATATTATAAATGGATGAATATTTAAACAGGTGAATATGACCAGTGAAAATCTGAACTAGTGAATATCCAAAATGGTCAGTATTTAAAATGATGAATCTCTAATGCAATATCTAATACAATGAATATCTAAAACTGTGAATATCTGAAACAGTGAATATCCAAGGCAGTGAATATATAAAAAGGTAAGTATCTGAAATGGCGAAGCGGGGGCGTGTGTTGATAATACTTTCACTGACGTTATTCCAAAACATGAATGGGAGTGAATAGGTGGACGTGAATAGGATATATTTATACACAAAAGCCACGTCTCTCTCTCTCTCTCTCTCTCTCTCTCTCTCTCTCTCTCTCTCTCTCTCTCAGTGGAAGTGTTGGTGTGGGTGGGAGGCAGGGGTGGATGGCCGTTCGCCTTAGAGGACGGGATGTTGGACTGTTATTAATAGGGATGGGTGGAGGGCGTGGGTGAGGGGGGGAAAGGGTGGATGTGGGTGAGGGTGTGGGCGAGGAGAGGCAGGGTGAATGTGGGTTAGGGGGGAGGGACAGGATGGATGGAGGTAACAGGGTGAGTGAGGGGAGGTCATGGAGGCTGTGGGTTTACAAAGGTTATACTGTCCTGTTTGTGTGGGTCAGGCGAAGGGAGAAATGTCAGAGAAAAAAGGATATGAAACAATCTGTATATCAAAGAGGAAATGAACATCGTAAAACATGCCGTTAAATTTCTTGACTCTCTCTCTCTCTCTCTCTCTCTCTCTCTCTCTCTCCTTTTCATAAATCTGTCGTGTCGTGTCGATGTCACAGAGCGTCGACGACTCCATCGGCCCCAAGTTTGATAAGACTGAGCCTACTAATACCATGGCTTTTTGGCTGATGAGGAAGGCGGGGAGAGAGGGAGGAAGGCGGGGAGAGAGGGAGGAAGAGGAGATGGGGGAGGAAAGGAGGGGAGGAGGGAGATGGAGGAGGAAGGCAGGGGAGGAGGGAGTTGGTGAGGAGAATGAGGAGGGGGGTTGGCGAAGAGAGACGAAGAAGGGAGAAAAGGAGTGGGGAGGAGAGCAGATGGAGTAGAAGACGGATAAATGAAAAGGGGAGATGGAGAAATAGATGGAAAGAGGAGAGGGAAGAAGAGAGAAACAGTGCGAAAAGAGAAGGAAAAGGGAGTGGGGAGAAACATAGCTAGGGAGAGAAGAGAGGGAGGTAGGAGCACAGAGAAACAGACGGAAGGAGATGGGAGAGGGAATGACACATGAGAGGGATGGAGGAACGGTGAGGGAAGGTTGAGTCGAACAGAGGGGATGAGGGCGATGGATAGAGGATGGAGGGGAAAGTGAGAAGGATGGGATGGGGTGGGATGGAACTGAAAGGATGAGAGATGAAGGCCTAAGGAAGGGGGGAGAGGGACGGAGGTGGAGGGAAAGGAGTCGAGAGGCAAGAGCGACAAGTGTAGGCGGAGGTAGGGGGTGGAATGGGGGATTGGAAGGGAAGCAGGAAGAGACGGCGGGAGGGGGGGAAAGATGAAGATGGAAGGGTGGTTGTATTCGGGGGGGAAAGGGGGAGAGGCTGGGGGGAAGGGGGGATATGGAAGCAAATAGGGGATGTGGCGGAAAGGGGCTAGACGGTAAACATATATAGGAGTGGGGAGAGAAGGGAAGCCGGGGGTGGGGGTATTTAAAGGTTTTGATTGGAGGAAAGATAGAAAGAGGGCAGAGGGAGGTGGGGAGGGAAGCCAGGGAAGAGATGAGACGGAATGGATCGAGACGAGAGAGAAGACAGACAGGGGACAGAGAGGCAGGGGGGGTTGGGGTGCGGCGGGACGGGACGGAATGAGTCTGGAGGGGATCGTCGTGTCCCAATATCCCTTCCAAATTGATATTGGCTGGATCAGATTAGGCGCCGGGGCTGCGCTGGGATGGGGATGCTCGGGGATCAGGTAAGCTAATCCATCAGGGCTTCGGATCACAACCAGAGTGGATAGAAATTAACCCCTTCAGTATGACGGGGCTTCAGGACGGTGGAGTATCGGATCACAGTATTGGCCTTGTCACGGTGAAGTTGGACTCAGGCGTACTCTGATGTAAATTGTACGACTGTGTATGCAAAGCTTAGAGTAAAAAGAACACCTTCATAATGCGAAGTTCTAGGCACTGCGTTTCTCACTGTTGCCTGCATCATGTCTGGCACTGAGGGGCGGAATACTCACGACATGGGCCAATGAATGATGTGTGCTTAGCCAAACTTTAACTCAAAGCTACACGATTGGACAGCGTCAGAATTTATCCGATTCCTATCCCACTGTTATGTCCCTAATGCTCACGAGGTGACTGCAGACTTTTTTATCACCTGAATTGAAAAATGATCTGAAAGTAGGATAACCATGTTTCCCCTTCGACCAGAAAAGGGGGCTGAGGCACTGACTGACATCGTTCAAATTTTTTCAAGCTAAAATCAGTTGGTACTTCAATATTTTGAAGGGAAAGCAGGAAAAAAGATTGTACTCGCAGACAGAGGAATAAAATGCTTCATCCAATCCGCTCATATCCATTTTCTTATTTGCAAATCATAGGGACGATGACGATGGCGACAACAATGGTGCTGCTGTTGATGATTATGTCCCTCTCTTAGCCCAAAAATCAGATAACACCACGGAACGACGAATGGTTACGCTAAAACGGTCGACGAGGAAGTATATGCAAGGACTCTTATTACAGGTGTGCACTGAGGTTGTTGGTATTCAGTCTGTACGCGGAGATCTGAGAACGACGTCCCCAGTCTTACCTTCCTTTATCTCCCTAAGCTCTCTCCCTCCCTCCCTCCCTCCCTCCCTCCCTCCCTCCCTCCCTCCCTCTCTCTCTCTCTCTCTCTCTCTCTCTCTCTTTCATGACGCTTACGTAACTGCCTCAGGGTCATGCCAACCTTGGGTCCCCGCGCACACTTCCTTATTACGCCCAATGTATGGTGAATTTTAACAACCACGCTTCGTCTACTCTCCAGCCACTCGTTCGTACTCTTAAAACAGGGTGTGCGAAAGTCCTTCCACTGACGGTCATTTATAGAATGTTTGTGAGCGTTTGCTCGGTCTGGCCTGCATCCCACATTAAAAGAGTGCAGTTAGCAGTGATAAAGAATGGGCAGGTGTGTTTTATTTTCGTCACCTGCTTTAGAAATTGTTATCTGGAATTGGGACTCTCTCTCTCTCTCTCTCTCTCTCTCTCTCTCTCAGTTTTTACATGGTCACCAGGCCTGCACAGTCTAGGGCCACATTATCAAAACATAATACCCAAAAGTGTGGAAAAAACCCAGTAGCTGGCGATATTTTCTGACGCATGTGACGATCGTAGAACACATCTGACCTTCTGACCTTTCCATACCGTCGCTAACTGCACTCTGTGATGTGGGATGCAGGCTAATCACATCCAACAAGTACAGGTGTTCAATAAGGGACCGTCAAAAATCAGTGGACTAATTACACCTTCGGGTACTCAGTTTTAAAAATTCTGTCCGCAAACTCACGCCCACTGCCACCTCCATCGCGCGGAAAACAGGTGCGGTGTAGGCGTGTTGTGCATCTCACGTCATGACCCGCCGTGACGTCACCTCCCTCATTACCACATCGGTGTTGTGGTCATGATTTCTTGTGATAGATTACCTGACAAACGAAGGGAGGGGGGGGGAAGGGTGGTAACTGCACTTTTCTCTGTCATCTCTATTCTCCGTTTCATTAATTCTACCTTCCTCACTAAGCCTCTTCTCTCGCTACTAAGTACGCCCCCTCAAAGGCAAAAATGTAAATAATAAAAAAAATGGTGATACATTATATTAGGGGCGGATCCAGTAATTGGTTGAAGGAGAGGTCCTATTTTTCTTTACCCATAGACAATATTCATGCAGTTAAATTCGTTGTAGTAGTAGTAGTAGTAGCAGTAGTAGTAGTAGGTTAGTAGTGGTGGTGGTAGTACGAATAAATACCATAATAACAAAATAAAACAATAATAATCTATTTGCCTTGTCGCACTGTCAGTATATTTAACAACCATACACCACAAGGCCTTCACTCCGCCTGTCCCTTACTAACCACTAGACCACCAGGCGCCATTCTGGATTTATATAGTCTTTAAAAAAAAATCCTTTGTCTCAAGAGCTCTACTGTGAACATGGCGACTTGCATGGAAGAATGGACAACTTGGCAGCAGCAGGGGGTGAAAAAGTGACAGATGATCGGTAGAAAAAAGTGAATGGAAGGAAAATGCTGGGAAGGAGGAAGAGAGAGGGGTTCATGAAGTTGATTGGGGAGAATGGTGGTGGTGGTGGTGGTGGTGGTGGTGGTGGTGGTGGTGGTGGTGGTGATGGTGGTGGTGTAGTGATGTGGTGGTGGTGGTTGTAGTGATGGTAGAGAGGGATATATGAAGGAGGAATAGGGAAGCGAAATTTCAGGATGTGGTAAGGATGAGGGCGATGGGGAGGGGGCGAGAGATTGCTGTCTTCCCTTTATTTCATGAGAGGTAAAGGACTCTCTCTCTCTCTCCCCCTCTCTCTCTCTCTTTCTCTTTCTCTGCAATTTTGTGAAGTGGATAAATACATCGTGCTCACGAAGAACTCTTACTTCTCCTTCTCTTACACCTCTTCCTCCTTCCCCTCCTCCTCCATGTTGTCCCCAGTTCTGCTTTAAGAGGACTCCTTCTTCCTCCCTCTCCTTCTCTTCTTCCCGTCCCTCCTCCTCCTCCTCCCTCCTTCTCTTCCTTCTTCTCCTTGTCTCTGGTTCCTCTTTAATCCTCCTCCTCCTACTCCTCCTCCAGTTCCACTTTAAGGCGTCTCCTCCTCCTTAAAGACTCTCTCAGCTCCTTTCACCCTCTCAGTGGGAAATTTGAACCCGGTATTTTGTTCCTGCTGGTTTTTAGAAGATTTAACACTTACGAAAAAAAACACAAAGGAGAAAAAATGGTAAATCTTATGTTATTTTAATTTTTGACGAGGATATGTTTTTTGTTAGGTTTCTGCTACACTCAGACGATTTTATTCAGCTTAAGTGAGAGCCCTCGCAGTGGAAGGTTTAATACTTTACACACACACACACACACACACACACACACACACACACACACACACACACACACACACACACACACACACACACACACACACATGTAAACGAATAATATCTGTCTTCAATTCCAGGGACACTGATTGCATTTTCCCTACTGAAGTGCAGGTAAGCGTAAGTCTATTCGTTTCACCTAAGAGTCTGAGTTTAATTAGGTGCAAATGAGACCTGGAATTGGCGACCTCGACGAGAAAAAAAAGAGGGGCATTTAACACTCGACCTGGACTGTGTAATTTTTAACTCTAAGTCTGGGAGAATCTGTTTATATTTTATTCCCTCTAACACCTGGCGATTCTATCCGGCACAGGCAAGATGAGGAAAGGATGGAGGCGAAAGATGAAGGAGCTGAAGCGAGGGGGAAAATGAGGATACAAGAAGGGAGGGGTAAAATGAGTATGGAAATATGAAGGGAGGGAAAAGATGACGGAAGTGAAGGGAAGATTAACATGAGGAACCGTGAAGGGAGGGGTAAAATGAGTATGTAACTGGAAAATGAGTAAGTATTAGGAGAAAATGAGAAAATATGAAGGAATGGGAAAATGATGACCTATGTGAAAAAAAAAATGGAATTATGAAGGACGGTGAAAAATGAGGAAATATGCAAATAATGACGAAAAGGGAAATCGAGGGAGGGGAAGTGGAAAAAAGAGGGAGTGGGAAAAATAAGAAAATTACATAAGGGAGACGTGATTTGCTCAAAATTTCCCAGACTTGGTTCAGAGAAAGTGTCGGAAACTTGGCTCCAACACAGCGCTCTAAAAGACTGAGGAAGGGGGTTGAGGGGAGGGGAAGAGGGAAGAGGGGAGAAGGAAGGTATGGGGAGGGAGAAGACAGGATGAGGAGAGGAGGAAGGAGGGTGGGGGGAGGATATGGGGGTTTAAGGGGAGAGGGGAGAGAATGGAAGAAGTGGGAAGTATGGGAATGGTATGGGGAGGGAAGGGGAGAGGAGGAAGACGTGAAAGAAGGAAGGAGACAGAAAGGACACTTGGGCGGAGGGATGGGAGGGGGAGAGGAAGGATGGATGGGTAGGTGGGGAAGAAGGAGGAGGGACGGGTTACTGGAGGGAGGGGGGAGAGGAAGGAGGGATGTGTAGAGAAGAAGGAGGAGACATGAGCAAGGATAGGATGGATAGTGGAAGGGATGAAGGAAGCGGGAAGGGATGAGAGAGAGAGAGAGAGAGAGAGAGAGTAGGAGGGGTTTCTGATAAGAAACCGTGGGCGGAGGAGAGATCATAAAAATGAAAAGGGTATGGGAGGGGGAAGGGAAGGGGAAAGGGGGAGGGGGAGGGAAGGAGAAAGGGGAAGAGTGAGGGGAGAAGGGGAGAAGAGAGAAAGGGAGAGAGGAGGAGGAGAGAAAGGAGAGGGATGATGGAGGAGGGGAAGAATGAAGGAATGGGAGAAGGGGAAGGGGACGAGAAGAGGTTAGAAGGGCCCACTTAGGTAAACAAAACCGCCTGATAATAGCTGGAATAGACAACAACACTAGAGGTATCCCAACCATGAGAGGGGCAAGGGGCTACTATCACTGTTTTCCTTGTATGCCATAAGAAATAACTAAAAGAAGCATAAATATGAGACTGGAAACCTCCCTATTTGAAACCTCCCTGACTGAAACCTTTCCACTGGCTGGCATGGGTATAGGGATGTAACGACCCCACCGACCATATTGTTTACTTAATCGAGAGAGAGAGAGAGAGAGAAATACACTGCATCCTTCTTCCGGGGGTCGTGTCCCGATGATGAAGAGCTTGGTTCTATATCGCCCACTCTTCTGTATACTCTATCTGACCGTGAGAAAGAACTAGCGTCTGCTCACACCGAGGCTGGGAAATATTAGGATGTTAATAATGCGATACTACAGGTTGGTGTAATTACCTGAAAAAGATCACCTCGTTTCACTGAGCCAGGTTCAAGACAAGGCGTTTTTCATGCTAGACAATGCAGGTGTCAGTGAAAAACGGTGAAACGAGGTATTCTTCCGGTACCTGGTGCTGCAGACGGACGCCTTCACGAGGTGGCGCTGATATAACCGAGCTGCTCCACTGCCCGGTTATACAGACGTCCCTCAGCTCCCTCCTTATCCCCCGAAAGGAGGAAGGTAAGCTACAGGAGGACGGCAATTTCAGTCTGCAGTCCACTGGGTTCACGATTCGGATATGCCTGGGGATTGCAACTACTACCACCACTACGACTAGTTCCAATGTTCACTTTGACCTACGCGGTGGGAAAAATTTGCGTCAGAATACGTCCGATTTTGGCCTTAGTGCGATGTCGTTAGGATGATGGGTGATGATGGCTGGTAAAGGAGGTAGGCTAGTAGTAATGGGGATATTTCATAGGCTTAGAGCAGATAGCAGATAAAGACAGTACCGGTAATGATAAGAGATAACCGTAATAGTGAGAAATAGGGTTAGGATGCTGCTCCTATTGGTGATGATGATAGTTATGGTGATGATGATGATGATGATGACAGTTATGGTGGTGGTGGTGGTGGTGATGGCGGTGGTGGTGGTGGTGGTGCTGGTGGTGATGATGATGATGATGATGATGATGATGATGATGATGATGATGAAACAGGGTAGTGGGGTATGTATTGGAGTGGGGTATTGGGGGGCTGTGGTAGGGTGGGGTATTGGGGGGCGCCTCCACTTCGTCGCAATCAGCTGGCCGTGGGAGGGGGTGGGGCACGAGTCGCATTGATCTGATGCGGGAGGAGGGGCGGAGCCAGGGGCGGGAGGCTGGGAGTTGCAGGGGAATGGAAGGGGATGGTGGGAGGGAAGGGGAAGATGAGGATGGAAGGGGAGAAGGGTGAAGGAAGGGGAAGAGGATGACAGGATGATGAAAGGGGAAGATGCGGAAGGAAGGGGAAGGTGGTGATGAAAGGAGAAGATGAGGAAGGAAGGGGATGGTGGAGAAGGAAAGGGAAGGTGGGGAGGGAAGGGGAAGATGTGGAAGGAAGGGGATGGTGGAAAAGGAAGGGGAACGTGGGGAGGGAAGGGGAAGATGCGGAAGGAAGGGGATGGTGGAGAAGGAAGGGTAAGGTGCGGAGGGAAGGAGAAGATGGGAATGACTGAGAGGGGAGGGGAAGGAAAGGAAAAACGGGGAGGGTAGGGTAAGGAAGGAGGGTTTGGGGGGTGGAGGAGCGTGGGAAATTCTTGGGAGACAGTTGAGGTAAGTGGGGAGTTTAGGGAATCGCTGGGATGGAAAGGGGGGAGGGTGGGAGTACTAGGTAGGTGGGGAGAAAGACGAGTAGGTGGGGAGAATGAGGGGTAAGTGGGGAGGCTAGGAAGGTTGGGCGCTGGTGGGATCTGTGGGAGACTGAGGCGTGGGGAAGAATGAAGGGTGCTCGGGAAATATTAGGTGATGGGGAGTTGAAGAAGGAGGTGAAAAGGAGGCTGGAAGAGAAGGCAGGGATGTTGGTGGGAGGTGAGGGAATGTGAGAGTTGCAGGGATGATAACGGAGGGAGGTGGGGAGGGGAGGGGTTGCCAAGGAGATAGTGAGGGGAGGTGGGGAGGTTGGGGAGGGTGGAGGTTGCCAGGGAGATAGCACGAGTCGATGGGGAAGCCGGTTAGGTGGGAGGCTGCCGTGGAGATGGTGGGGTTGATATGGGGGCGGATGGTGGGGTTGATGTGGGGAAAGTGGGGAAGGTACATGAGGAAGCTGGTGAGGTGGTGGTCGATGGGGAGATGAGGAGAACTGGGAGATAACAGGAGGGGAAGGTGGGGAGGGTGGGAGCTGATGGGGAGGATAGAGGTAGTTGATGGGGTGACAGGTGGGGAGGTCGATGGCTGGGGAGTAAGGGTGAGAGAGAGAGAGAGAGAGAGAGAGAGAGAGAGAGAGAGAGAGGTTAAAAGGAGAAAAATGCAGCGAGAGAAAGGGCTTGTGTGTGTGTGTGTGTGTGTGTGTGTGTGTGTGTGTGTGTGTGTGTGTGTGTGTGTGTGTGTGTGTGTGTGTGTGTGTGTGTGTGTGTGTGTGTGTGTGTGTGTGTGTGTGTGTGAGAGAGAGAGAGAGAGAGAGAGAGAGAGAGAGAGAGAGAGAGAGAGAGAGAGGTGAACTGGGTCTGTCACGCATCCTCTCTAAGTCAGATAAACCTCTCTTATTCAGGTCTCTCTCTCTCTCTCTCTCTCTCTCTCTCTCTCTCTCTCATCGTTCCTATCTCCTTTAACTTCTACTTAATTATCTTCCTCCCTCCTCTCCTCTTCATCGAACCTCTCTCCTTCCTCCTCTCTCCTCCTCCTCCTTCTCCTCCTCTCCTACATAGACCCTCTCCTCCTTCGAGCGTTTTTACTCTTTCTCCTCTCTGTTCCTCCGCTTCCCTTCTCCTCTCTAGTACTCCTCCTCCTACTCCTACTCCTCTCTATCTTCTCTCCTTCACCCCTCCTTCTCTCTCCCTCGCCCCTCCAACAAACTCTTCACTGCCTCTCAAGTATTTCCCCACCCTTCATTATCGCAGTACACTCAAACTCTTCCGTGTCCTCTCTCTCTCCCTTTCTCTCTCCCTCTCTCTCTCTCTCTCTCTCATTTAGGACCTCCTCTTCACTGTCTCTCATTTTTATTTTTAATGTGAGTGCTCTTCTTTCTACTCTCATTACCTCAGAAAAAGAAAACTGTGCCGTATTACTTCAAAGAGTTGTTTCCAAGTACTCTCTCTCTCTCTCTCTCCCCGGGTCATCACTGTGAGCCTGAAATTGCAAGCTCGGTTCATTTCCGCAATCCCGTCATCCCTCACGTGATTTTTTTCGTTCATTTCTCTTTCATTTTTAATTTTTTTTTTTCATCATACTATCAATGTGAGTGATTTCCATTATTATTCATTTTTCCGCCTATTATCCCTCTTCCATCTTCAGTTATCATTTTTTCTCTATTTTTTTTTTTCACTTCTAATTTTCGTCATTCTTCTCAATCAACCTTTTTTGGTTCTTCCTATGTCCAGCTTCTTTTTCTTTCTTTTTCTTTTTTTTTTTTTAATTCCTACCTCCCACTTTTTCTCCTCACCCTGGTCTACTTTTCAATTCTTATATCTCAAAGTCCTTCTATTTCTTCCTCCATATTTTCTTTCGTTCCTGTTAATGTCTGTATCTCTCTCTCTCTCTCTCTCTCTCCATTTTTCTACCTCCTTCCTTCTTCATCACCTTAGTCCTATACCCAATCGACATAATTTCTGTAACTCTCTTCCCTTAATTTTTCGCTTCTCTTGTTCGTCTCTTCTTTCGTTCCCGGTAACTCCTCTCCTTTTCTTTCTTCACTGCTCTTTCTCCTTCTTCGTGGTCCACCTTACATTCCTTATTATCATTCAAATTCCACCTCTGATTCTCTCTCTCTCTCTCTCTCCCCATTCCATTTCCTCCCTTCCTATTCCCTTCCCCTTCCCGTATCAACTTGGTAATGTTCCACTCTTTATTTTCATGCAGTTACTCTCTAAGTTTTCCTCTTCTCTCTTTTCTTATTTTGTTTCCTGCTAATCTACTTCCTCCCAATAGTTTCTCTCCTCTTTCTCTACCCTTCTCTGTCTTCTCTTCTATATCTACCTCCTCCTCTTTTCCTCCTCTCTCTCTCTCTCCCTCCATCGCCTGAGACCAGCTTCCCTCACCCTCTCCCCCCTATCGCTCTCATCTACACTCTCCTTATCAGTACATGTTCTCTCCTCTCCTCTCCTCTCTTCTCTGCTCTCCAGTCTGCTCTCATTCGCTCCTTCAGGTTCTCCCATCTTACAGTTCCTTTTTCGTTTCGTCTTCTCTTTTATCGTTCATATTTGTCTCTTTCCCCCTGTTTCTCCTCTACCATTTCTCTTCTTCCTTCGTATTGTCTCCACTGACGGTATCCTCCTCTTCCACTACCCCATTCTCCTCCTTCTTCCTCTACTTCCTTTTCCTCCACGTCTCCTTGTCTCCAGTTCCTCATCTTCTCATCTTTCTTCGTCTTCTCATCCTCTCTTTTTCTCAATTCTTATAATCGTTCTTCCGTATTTCCTTCTTCTCTTCCTCACCTCTCCTTCTTTCATCCTTTTTTATCTTCTTCCTACTCATCTTTAACTCTTGACTCAAAATTAAGCTTCCGTAAAGGATTTTCATTTTCTCTCCACTCCTCCTCCTTTTTTGTTTTCCTCTCTGTCTTTCCCTATTTCCCCCGCCTCTCTCTCTCTCTCCCTCTCTCTCTCTCACCCGGACAAACACGTGCATATTGAAGCCTCCTCACTGGCCCCCTCCCCCTCTTTTCGCCCTGCACCCCTCTCGACTTCCTTGACTCAGCACACCTTCGTACATGTGACCCGCATAAACACACACACACACACACACACACACACACACACACACACACACACACACACACACACACAAAATTACTCCATTGATCCTCGGCAAATTAGAAACCCAGTGCAACCTAAGTGAGCTTTATATTAGTGAAGCACTGGTACGCACTGTGACCCTACCTGACCCCACCTGACCTCACCTGACCCTACCTGACTGCAGAAAAGGAAGGAGGAGGAAAGGGATGAGGAAAGGAGAGATACGGTCGGGGAGGAAGGAGAGGGGTCTGAGATAATATGGAAACAAAAGAAGCAGGAGAGAAATGAGGAAATGAGAGCCAAGAACGGGGAAGAAAGAAAGGAATCTGAGAAAGGAGGAGGTGAGAATGGTTACATAAGAGGAAGGGAAGGAATGAAGAAAGAAGAGATGTAATAACTGCGAGGGAGGAAAGGAGTCTGAGAAAGGAGGGACGGGAGAATGAAAACAGGAAAAGATAGGAAGGAATCAAGCAGGACAGGTAAAAACGATAAGAACGAGGAGGAAGGAAAGCACCAGACATTAACCTAACTTGGGGGACGTGCTATTACTTAAAAAAAAAAAAAAAAAAAAAAAAAAAAAAACTATAAGAATTATTCTAATGACGCACTTGGGTTTATTATCCAGACTAATTCCAGACTATTTTCTTCAGATTTCTTTTTTTTTTTTTTTTTTTAGCTTTTTCGAAGGTTACGCGAGTCATTTTCCCTACCTTCTCACCATCATTTTTTTTTTTTTTCGCTGAACGAAATCGTCTTATGTTAATTTGAATAAAATTAAAACTGTGCGTAATGCAACGTCTAGTAAATAAGAATTAAAGCAGTAAAACATAAAGCGAAAGAGTTTGGGGAAATGTTAACAGATCCTATCAAGAAAAAAAAAAAACTTGCTTTCATACATTACGATTGCGTGTCAGTCTCTCTCCGCAACGCTGTACTTCCTTCTACTTATTCTCTCTCCGTCGTCTCATTAATAACTATCGACTACACGAGGGTCATTACGGCAAAAAAAATAAATAAATAAATAAACTTTGCTAGGTATAAGTCTTCCCCTAGAATAAAACCTGCAATTGTTAATGTTACAGTCAGGTCTTTATTTGTGTGTGTGTGTGTGTGTGTGTGTGTGTGTGTGTGTGAGAGAGAGAGAGAGAGAAAGAGAGAGAGAGAGAGAGAGACTGTCCAAGGGTCTGAAAAATCTAAGCAGGTGGACAGCATGTACAGTCGGGGACAAAAATTAGCCTACTTTTTCATCCCTTGTATTTCTGTTTCCTCTGCTGGCTGTAGGCTATATCCCTGAGCTGAGAGAGGCTGGGTATGTTTCTCCGCCCATGTGATTCTCTTTGTGATGCGTTTGGGAGGAAAGTGATGCTGTAAATGCGGAACAGGTGAAGTGGGGGAGCAAACTTTTATTTCAGTCTGTACATAAGCGGAGTTAAGCAGTAAAAATACATGAGCGAGTCCAATGAATCAGATTTTTGTCGCACTAATAAGATCTGCCCCATTAAACGCAATAAAAAGGCTGGCTCTCTGTATGCAATGATGAATACCGGAATATGAATACACCCCGTTATCAGAGCATCTTGCCTCTGACGCACAGCAAAGAGATACCGCCCACCATAGCTCATGAATAGGACGGGAATAGAATCAGAAAGGTGAAAAATATGCAAAGCTGAAATGTCGTGAATGAGCAGGTGAGTCTGGGTCAAAATTAGATATTATGTATTCACGGGGACACAAGGTGGATTGACGCGCAGGTTTATACTCTCTCTCTCTCTCTCAGTTGAACAATCTTCCTGGTTTTTACCTTACCCTGGTCCAGGTTTTCGTCCATTTTTTTGCAATTTATTTCGTGTAGATCAATGAGAGAGAGAGAGAGAGAGAGAAATGCTACAGCTCTACAACTTTCCCATAGCACTTCTTCGTGACTAGCACCATAGGCTGCTGTTAATCAATTGCTGCAACTTGGCACTGAAAACGGAGAGATGGCAATTTGAGCCGAAGTTGAGAGAGAGAGAGAGAGAGAGAGAGAGGAAAAGAAAAAACGTAGCTGTAAAATAAGACTATAATCTAACCTCTACAGTTCGATAAATCCCTCAGGTTAATCTCTTAAGCTAAATCTCTCACGGTAATCTCCCAAGCTAAGTCCTCAAACAAAATCTCTCAAGCTAAAGTACTCGAACTGAATCTCTCTAGTTAATCTCTCAAGCTAAACTATCAAGCTAAATCTCTCAAGCTTAAATCTCTCAGGCTAAATCTCTGCAGCCTAATCTCTCCAGCTATATCTCTTGAGTGGTTAGCGTAGATGCACTTGAATAGTGCACACGAGTTACGCGGAATGACGATGATAAAACAAAATAGTTCTCAAAGGGTGTAACTGCTTCCCTGTCCCCCCTCTTTAGTTAGTGTAGTGGGCGTATCAACACATGCACTTTGGATGAGGTATAGGAGTTACACGAAGCACTGGTAATATCAAAACAAGATGACATACATGGCAGACTATGATATAATGCAATGAATCATACTCCGCCCCAGCCAACTTGTTCGTAAAGCACTATCCTCTCGGCCATCATTCCAAACCATGAAAGGTCAGTGTTAAGTTCACGAATACATAGTCACACAATTTTTTCATGTGGAAGAAAATTACCTGAGCCAATTACCGTGATATTTATGGATATAGAGACCAGGTGTCACATCGCCATCTTATCAACAGGAATAATTTTTCACCTGTGCCAATTAGTGTGACATTTACGGATATGAGCATACTGGGCGTCATAATTTTATCACCTGGAAGAAATTACACTTAGAGAATTAGTGTGACTTTTAAGAATATGGACATACTAGGGGTCACATATCACCTCGCCAGGAAGAAATTTACCTGAGTTTATTAGAGGCAAATATATCTATGGAGAAGTTGGATGGCGCGGAGTATACCTCGAGGGGACTGAGATTAGAAAGTTGTTCCGTTCGTTAAAAGGTTACTTAGGTTACTTGGGTTACTTACATTCTTGCCTGGGTATTTCTTGAGGAAGAGAAGGTTGGAGATGAAAGCGTCCACATCGAAAGGATCCTCGAACCTCATCTTCTGGACCACCATCAACACACCAGACTCACAGGTGCTGTCCGGTGGCTCTTCCCCGGCGCTGCTGCTGCTATTGCTGTTCCTTTCACCCGCGGACCATATAAAAAAGTTCCTTACACCTTTTAAGTTTCCTGAGTTTCTTCAGAGATTTGTTTGAAAAGGCTCCTCACTCCTTTCCAGGTTCCTTTGTCTGTTTTTCCGGGATTTGGTTGTTGGTAAAAGTTAGGAAAGTTCACAGTTCTCGTCACTACAACAACATTGCTATAAACTTAAAGACCCGACCGCGGACAACGATGAATCCCGCTGCAGGTCTTGTTACGTAATTACTCAGCTGCAGCCTGTGACAGCTGCCCAGAGTAGAGAGTAAGTGCCACTCGGCCTGCCCTGGCAAAGTGAAACACACTACTCAAGCTTCCTGATGCTTCTCCGGCCGGTGCCACACATGCGCCCCTTTATATACCGACCGCCCCTGGCCAGGTATAGGCTGCCGCACACCACCACACACACCACCTCCCCAAACAATGCTAATATTTCAAATGCATATCAACCGAGTATCAAATTATGTAACAGATCCCCTACGGTTAGTCCACAAAACTTGACATGGAATATAATTGTCATGGAGCTTGGAATTTAGCCACACTCTTGCCACGAAAGTCCCTCTGACTCCACACCACCATCCTAGACACTACGGCGACGCTGAGGGCAGTATTTTAGATGCTATAGGAGACCATAGCACCTCCTCCATGGCGATTTATGCTATGCGTTACACCTCAGTATCCCCTTGTATGTTACTGATGTAAATTACGTAGGAATTTTAAACTACATAAATAACACACAAGAGAGTGTTAAGGTGTGATGTACAAAATAAATCGCTAAGGATCAGGCGCTAAGAAACCCTCTGTACCAACGAGAATACGACTCTAGGTTACACAGTTATGCTTCTTGATAATGGGACAGGGGAGAGGGGAGGGGAGATGAGGAGGAAAGGAGGGGAGTTTTGGAGTAGGGGAAGGGATGTGAGGAGGAGAGGAGGGTACATGGGGGAGGAGGGGAGGGTATATATGGTGGAGAAGGGGAGGGGAGATGACGAAGAGGGGAGGGAAGATGAGGAGGTGGGGAGGGGAGATATGAGGAGGGGAGGGTATATGGGGGAGGAGGGAAAGGGAGATGAGGAAGAGGGGAGGGGAGATAGGGGAGAGGAAATTGAGATGTGTGAGGTAACAGGGGACGGGGAAGCCGGCAACAGGGAGGGGAGGAGGAGGAAAATAAATAAACGGAGGAAAACGGAGAGGTAAGGAGAGAGAAAAACAAATAAACAGAGGAAAGGGAGGAGGTGAGGAGAGAGAAAAATAAAGGAAGAAACGGGAGAATTGAAATAACGGAGAAGGAAGAAGTGGGGAAAGAGAAATATAAATACATGGAAGAAGGAGATAAACAAATAAATGGAGGGAAGGAAAAGGCGAATAAACATAAAAATAAAATAAACGGCGATAAAAACGAGACGCAGGGAAGGAGAGAAATGTATATACGAAGGAAGGAAAAGGGAAACGAGGAGGAGGAGGAGGAGGAGGAGGAGGAAGAAAATAAATATAAACAAGGGAAATGGGCAGGTAGGTCGATGAGGGGGGTGGGAAGGAGGAGGAGGATAATAGGTGAAAAAGGTAAAAATTGCAATACATTACAGCCAAAGGTCAAGGGTGATTCTGTTCTCCGCTCCGGTCGATACCTGGCCGCTCGCCTCGCTTTGTGGCTACACCTGACGCCATCACTACCATCGTCACTACCATTACTGTCGTCATCATTGTCGTCATCATTATCGTCACCAACATTATCGTCATCATCATTTTCGTCATCATAATCGTCACCATCATTACTGTCGTCATCATTATCGTCATCATCATTATCGTCAACATCATCATCATCATCAACCAGATCTTATTCCCGACTAAGTTTGGGGTAAAACACTACCATCAATACTACCAGCACGAAACTATCATCATCATCATCATCATCACCATCATCATCACTGTCATCATCCAGACCTTTAGCAGCAAGATGAAGGACACTACTATTGCCGTCACCATTATCATCATCAACATCATCATCATCCTCACTTGTCATCATCCAGACCCTTAGCAGCAAGATGGAGGACGCTACCACTGCCATCATCATCATCATCATCACCATCATCATTACCACCTACATATACTCAACAAAAATACACACCACCTAACTCCCTGCCAGTCATCACCTCAACGCTCACCATTTTGGTGCAAATTTTGTACAGTAGTTAAGGTATGGTGTGTACGTTCTGTCTGTCTGTCTGTGTGTCTGTCTATTTACCCCTCCGTCCGTCTGTGTCTCTCGGCCTGTTTTTCCTCCTCTCACATTTTTCCCTTCCTTCTTTCTTCCTCTCGTTATCTTCTCTCTCTCTCTCTCTCTCTCTCTCTCTCTCGGAAGTACTAAGAAATGTGTAGATGGACCCAGAAGGCGTGGTAAAGAGCCGCCTGGGTGCAGACTTTTGGAAGCCGAATTCTCTCAAAGTATTTTCAAACCCCTCTCTCTCTCTCAAGCTCCTATTACTTATTGTCAGCTGAATAAAATCGTCTGGTTTTGGATGGAATATAATGCAGGAGAAGAAGCGACCTTTGGGAGGGTTAATTACATGGAGGGAAAGAGTAAAGGTAAAACAGAAATTACAGTGAAAAATTAATGTGTGTGTGTGTGTGTGTGTGTGTGTGTGTGTGTGTGTGTGTGTGTGTGTGTGTGTGTGTGTGTGTGTGTGTGTTTTAGCCGGTAACCAGGATTTAGAGTGAGTTTAAATATCACACTGTAAAGAATACTGGGCGAGTTACGGCTTTGTTATGAGCGTGGCTTTCAGTGCAGGTGTCAAGGCCATTTTAAAGTTACAAAAATATATTCACCTTTGCATATCACCACAATAGCCACCACCACCACCACCACCACCACCACCACCACCACCATCATCATCACCACCACCACTACAACCAACAGTACCATCATCATCATCTGTAACCAATAGTATCATCTCCATCATCACCATTACTTGATGTTTCCGCTTCTGCTAGAATGTAATATCACCACTATCATCACAATTATCACCACCACCACTACTACCGCCACCACCGCTTCCACTGTCATTACTAATACTACGACTGTCATCACTATACTGTCAGAGTCATCACCATCACTACCACCACCAGCCACCACCACCACTACTACCACAACAACTACTACTACTATTACTATCACCAACACCTCTCTATCATTATCACTACCACCACTACCACCAATATCGACGGTACAACTCCCACCATCACTTTTATCACTACCATCGTTACCGTCCCCAGCACCAATACTACCACTATCACCACCACCAACACCATCATACATCCATCCCCACCGCTACCATCACCACTACACCCCACCTACACTATCACTACATCATTCCACCACCACCACCATCACCACTACATCCCCTACCACCATCACCACCACAACACTCCACCACCACCACCATCACCACTACTACTATCACTACCGCTACAAATACCTCACCACCTCCATAAGCCCCACTACCACTACGAGGATCACCACTATCACTACCATCACCATTATCTCCGGGATCCTCACTACCCACTCACCACCACACACACACACACACACACACACACACACACACACACACACACACCAAGAGGAATAATCAGTGTTCGTCAGTGCCTCTATTCTATCTTAATTAGAGAGGCAGAGTAATCAAGGAATGCAAATAACGAGGCTGGAATGTAATGATGCCAAAGGGAAGTCCAGCCAACAATTATTTCATACAAAATTAGAGGTGAAAGTTGAGAGAGAGAGAGAGAGAGAGAGAGAGAGAGAGAGAGAGAGAGAGAGAGAGAGAGAAGGTGGAGAGGTGGAGGAACAGACTAGGATATAATAAAGAGTAAACATGGAAGATAAGATGGGACGGAACAAACAGTAAAAAGATGGAATAGTAGTACCCACAACAGTGCACAGGTGAGAGGAAATGTAAGAGAATAAGGAGGAAATCGATGAACCCATGACAGAGGAAACGTGGGGAGAAACAAAGAGATTAAACGTAAGAAGATTGTGTGTCCAAAAGAAAGGCTGGTTAGAAACAATGAAGTGAAAGAAAATATGAACTGAAGAGAATTTTAAGACAGAAGAGTACTAGACTGAATACATGGGAAAAAGTAAAACTAAAGGGAAAAATAACAGTACTTAAGACAGAGAGAAAATAGGAAAGAACAAAGACACCAAGAGAAAGTGGCCATTTTATATAAGCGTGCGTCAGGGTTTGCACGCGAAATATCGTGTTTACCTCATCGCTCCGCACCTCTCATAAAGCTACCTGTGTGCGTGACCTTGGCCCAAACAGCGTCATGGCACGGTATTCACAAAACATCTTCACCCCCTCAGCCTGCGTCCTGGAAATCTATTGGAAGAATCATTGTATCCACATTTAGAAAGGGTACTTAGGGGTAGATACAAAAAAAAATAATAAAATAAAATAAAATAGCTCAATCTGGCCCCCCTTCAGGTATGTTCCATCTCACTCATACCTGAATCCCGAGTCATACCTGCTGTGTCTCCATATATATAACTTTACGAAATATGAGCATAAATAATCCATCGGAACAATAATCCCCACGGTAATGTGGTACAGACACGTGGGAGTCTTGTTTTTTTTTTTGTTTTTTTTTTTTTTGCGGCCTACGCCAGACTTTTTTCTTTCCCTCTGAGACACCCACTGCAGCAGTAAGGCAGAAAACTCTCTATTAAAATTACCTAATAGAAATGTGAAATCTGTTTTTTTTTTATTCCAGGTAACGCCAGGCGATTTTATTCAGCTTAGAGAAACATGCCCCATCCACACAGCCGGTTTTGTACGACGAACACTTGTCCTTAGAGGTTACTTACTCTTAGAGATAATTTTGTAAGTTCGTATTTTTTCATTCTAATATTCGGTCTATTCTCTTTTTACTCAAGCTTAACCTAAAATTGCCCTTTCCCCATCTTAAATGCTGAGCTGTAACAATAAATTAACCCAAGAATATGGTGCTAGTCACAAAGAAGTGCTATGGAAAGGATGTAGACTTTTTGTTCACACAACCTAAACTTGTCCTCTCCCAATCTTGAATGCTGAGCTGTGACATCGGATTAATACTAGATTAAGGTGCTAGTCACAAAGAAGTGTTATGGAAAGGAGGTAGGGCCGTAGAACTGTCTTTTGCTGCCACTGAACTTTGTGAAATAGGCTGCAAAGGGAGGAAAAATTGGGCCAAGTTAAGGTGCGAAGAGTATAGAGTAGCTGTGAACGCCGAGGCTGCGAAGGGGTTGGTGACTGCACGCGGACGAAAATTTGAGCCAAGTTAAGGTGGAAAGAATATAGTTTGGCTGTGAACGCTGAGACAGAGACGAAAATTTGAGCCAAGTTAGGGTGGAAAGAGTATAGTTTAGGCTGTGAACGCCGAGGCTGAGGTGCATGTTGGCCGGATGTGTGTGCAAATAAATGTATCATCTTTACACGTGCTGTCTCCAGTGTGTGTCAGGGATGCACTCTAATATAATAACATTTTTCCGTACAGCTCGCCCATGCATTTCTGGGAACCTGGGAAATCAGCTTTACGAGAAACCATGGAACAATACTACGCATTTTTTCGGTATTTCACTGTGGATTTAATTGGAAAAAAAAAGGCAAAAAATCGACCTACATTGAGAAGTTTCTGTTATTCACTGGATTTAACAGAAAGAAAGTGAAAATGGTCGAAATATTATGGGAACACAAATTTACACACTATGCTAAAGAAAGTTTATGAATGCGGCACCTATGGCTGTATTTATTAACATTCCTAAGCTTATTTATGTATACGATTGCTTCCCTTTATACTTGCCCTTACTAACACAGCCACTAGATATTTCATAACTAAAGTGCACATTAAAGCGATAAAAAAAGGAAAAACAAAACAATGTGATAATAGTGAAAGCGTAGCAGTAGCAGCAGCAGTATAGGTAGAAGCAGAAGTAGTAGTAGCAGCAGAAGTAGAAGGCTAGTAGCAGCAGAAGTAGTGGTAGTAGCAGTTGTAGTAGCAGCAGAAGAAGGGTAGTAGCAGCAGTAGTAGTAGCAGCAGAAGTAGTAGTAGCAGTAGAAGTAGTAGTAGCGGCAGAAGTAGTGGTAGCAGGAGAAGTAGAAGGCTAGTAGCAGCAGAAGTAGTGGTAGTAGCAGTTGTAGTAGCAGCAGTAGTAGTAGCAGCAGAAGAAGGGTAGTAGCAAGAGTAGTGGTAGCAGCAGCAGTAGTAGCAGCAGACGTAGTAGTAGCAGTAGAAGTAGTAGTAGCGGCAGAAGTAGTGGTAGCAGGAGAAGTAGTGACAGCAGCAGAAGTAGTGGTAGCAGAAGTAGCAGTAACAGTCGCAGTCGATCCCATTTGACTCCTTTCGAAGTGTAAGGGTCCGAGGCTGGTCTAAGGGGTCATATACACTCATGGGGATCGAACCTAAGGAAGACCATCACTTCGACTGGGGTGTTCTGACCACTATACCACCTGGCCATTAGGTTAAGATGATAAATTACAAGAGGAAATGCTGAGTGAGAGAGAGATACAGGTGAGAGGTTGAATTCTCTCTCTCTCTCTGTCTCTCTCTCTCCTTCTCTCTAAGCTGCCCAAAACGTTAAGAAAATGCAGAAATCACGTTCTTACCTGTGTCTCTCTCACATAAACATTTCCCATTAGTTTAAGTTCCCCTGTAAACATTACCTCTAGTATAAATGTTTAATAATTTTCACTAGAGGGTCTGAATGAAATAATCCCACGGGAGATTAAGTGAAAGGATGGATCGGTGGACGTGAGGAAGAGAGAGGGTGAGGGATTTGTGGTGGTGGTGGTGGTGGTGGCGGGGATTTGGAAGTGAGATTTCGTTGGTTGGTGGCATGTCTCAATAATCTTCATACCGTAGTGATGGTCAAGGTTATGCGAGGTCTGCTTTCCCCTCTCACTCTCTCTCTCATCCTGCTTTGTTGTTCTGCTCATTAACTCCTGGGATTAGAGAATAAGTGTTTTTGTTACGCGTTTGGGCCAAGCCACCTAGTAAGGCCAGTAAGGGTCTGTGTGGTCTGTACAACTTTGTAATATGGAGAGAGCGCGCGCGCGCACACACGCACACACACACACACACACACACACACACACACACACACACACACACACACACACACCTCGCTCTCTTTCTCGTGTGTGTGTGTGTGTGTGTGTGTGTGTGTGTGTGTGTGTGTGTGTGTGTGTGTGTGTGTGTGTGTGTGTGTGTGTGTGTGTGTGTGCATACCTCCTGTCTTTACTATGCAGGTCAACATGTTTACGTAGAGTGCACCTGAATTGTTGTTTGCTTCCATTCCAGCCAACTACTTCGAGCCTTCCTTGCTTTAATTCTCTCTCTCTCTCTCTCTCTCCCTGCTTAGTAATGGTCTCTCGTCTTATACGTGAGAGTATTAGCCTGAGTAAGAATATCAGAATGAATAAGAATATTAGTATGAGAATATCAACACAAGTGAGAGTATCAGTGGATGTATTAGCAAGAGTGACAGTATCAGTAGATGTACTGGCATGAGTGACAGTATCAGTAGATGTATTGGCATGAGTGAGAGTGTCAGCATGAGACAGGATCAGCATAACAGAGAAAATCAGCATGCTGTGGGTGTCTCTCCAGAAGGTCACGAGATAGGCGGTTATTCCCCGATGCTGTCTAAGATTCGCATTCTCTCTCGTTAACCATCTTCCCTCCCCCTCTTTCCTCACTCTACCCGTTTTACTTTAACTTGGCCTAAAATTTGGGAATAGCAAGAATAATATAAAACGCACGTCACCAGGTTGAAGGGATTAAAACTATATAAGCTGAAGGAGTTGAAAATATATGTAAATTAATTTTAAAATAATATATAAAATGTAACAAACCAAAAGATATCACAATTATTTTTTTTTACCTTAATTTGGCCCAGATTTTTCTCCGTAGCTCAGTGGCAGAAAAGACAATAGTGCGTCTCTACATCCTTCCACAGCACTTCTTCATGACTAGCATCATATTCTAGTGTTACGGCAATCTATAGTGTTAATCTGTTGTTATAACTCCGAATTCAGGATGGAGAGACGGCGATTTTAGACCAAGTTGGAGTAAACGAGGTATGGGAACGTGGAAGATGCCCAACGAGGCTCCCTAGCCGAGGGGAATACGGTGCCAGGTTCATCGTTCACCTGTCTCTTAATCAGCTTTCGCCATGGTCAGTATGTTACCTGTGTCGCCTGGGTGACACGTGGGAGAACATGGCAAGACTTATCCCGTTCGTTAAGAGGGCGCATTTTGATTCTACATCAGAGTTTAAGTAATTGATGGATTCGTTGACGTAGAGAGTAACTGTAGAGAGTAACTGCAGACAGTAACTATAGAAAGTAGCCTAACAATTACTACTACTACTACTACTACTATTATTATTATTATTATAGGAGAATGCAGTGTGGATAATCTGGGCGTGAAGGGAACACACAGGGCAGAGCTGGAGGTTCATTATATTATCACAAACGTTTCTGGCTACACAGAACCTATATCTTGAGCCTGAAACGTTTAGAGAAAATACAGAACTCTATCTCTCTCCTCTGTATTCCTCCCACTCATAATGTATCATCCTCTTCTCACACCGGATCAGCCACAGAATGCACAATTTTTCATGTCCTCTTGTCCTTTGCGCAAACTGAAACGCTGTGCTCTCTCTCTCTCTCTCTCTCGACGTAAAATTACCATCCCCTCCATCTCGAAGGCTGGGTTGTAGCAAAAGATTAACATTAGAATCCAATACTGGCCATCAAGTAGAGCTATGGAAATTATGTAAAATCGTACCATTATTTCCGTCATTTAAGCTGCAAAAGTACAGAATTCTAGACCAAGGTGATGTGAAAAGTGTGAAGTTACGAGAAACGGCTGATAGTAACTTGTTTTGTGCATCTCAACTCTGCCAGCTCTGTCGCTCTATTGTCAACACACCCGCTGACGTCACGGGGCTCTAGCTGGCTTCCTGCGGACTGACAAGGTATTCTCTGGAGTCTGGACCTTGCTTTCACATTGGTATGCATTTGCGTCCCTCTCTGACGTAACGTACTCTTCCATGACGTCACGGCTGACCACCCAAGGGAGTTTAATCTCGCACGGACATCCTGCCTGAGGGAAGTAAACAAACGATACCTCCCACAATACTTTCTTTTCCTTCCGACTAATTCCAGGTTGGACAACAGGTGACAGAGGTGAGTCCAAGATTACTTTTTGCCCGAGAGCGAGATGGGTGACGGTATCCTAAAGTCATACTCATTTTACTCTAACTTGAGCTACAACTTCCATCTCCTCTTCATGAATTCTGACTTGTAACAATAGATTAACAGTAGGATATGATGCTAGCCACGAGAAAGTGCTATTACAAGGATGCAGAGTCACAGTATTGTCTTGTTTTGCCACTGAGCTACTTGAAATAAGCTGCAAAGGACAAATATCTGGAGTAATTCAAAGTTCAAGGACAACCTCTTCAGTCCGACTATGTATTTTTCACTTTATTCAGGATTCTACCAGACGATTTTATTCAACGAAGAGATGTGGTGAATAGGTCAATGAATGCTATATTAATCCCCCCCATGCGCTGGAGAGGGACGCCTTCATGTGGTGGCACTGATATATCTATGCTGCTTCTCTGCTTGGTTATACAAACGTCCCTCAACTCCCTCCCTATCCCCCGAAAGCAGGATGGGGGACTGCAGGAAGGGGGGGGGGTAATTTTAGCCTGCAGTGCACCAGGTTGACCCTTTAGACGAATCATGTACTACTACTACTACTACTACTACTACTACTACTACAACCACTAGTACTTCTATAGTCACTAGGCTACTACTGCTACTACTACTACTGTTACTGCTACTACTTCTTCTACTACTACTAATCCCTCATTGCCAGAAAAGTCTCTCCCAAGGTGAATAACGTCTAATGAGGCAGCAGTAAGACGCAACGCAGGTCGTCAGGGTGAAGGGAGGAGAGGGGGAAGGGGTGAAGGGAAAAGAGGGAAGGGGTGAAGGCAGGAGGGAGGGAAGTAGCCTGAGCCAGTTTCCCTAATTGCTTAAGGCAGAGTATTTACGTCATCGTCGGCTACGTTTAATCAGAGACGGCACGTGTGCTGGTAGGTATGAAAAAGGCTTTTGAAAATGTATGAGAGAGAGAGAGAGAAAATGAAAAACAGAAGAGGAGAAGTAGGATGAAAAGAAGAGGATGATGAGGAGCAGAAAGAAGAGATAGGACAAGAGTGAAAGACAAGATTATTATTGATGCGGCAGAGGAAAGGTAGTAGAATTATAGATGTGGCAAAGAAAAGTAAATGGAATAATAGATGGGACAAAGGACACGTGGTGAAATTATAGGTTGAAAATAGAAGCTGTAGTGAATGGCAGAGACAAGATGATTTTAGCTGCAGTAAAGATGATGGAATTATAGATTCAGTGGCAGAAAAGTAGTTACAATTATAGATGAGGTAGAGGGATAACAGTGCAATGATAAAGAGGGAAGGGCAGACAAGGGCACAGACAAAATGTATGGGAGGTGCTTTGGCAGTCCCATCGGATCTTAGCAGAATTTTAACGCTCGGTAAAGTGTCGAAAGAGTTACACACACACACACACACACACACACACACACACACAGAGCACCCCATACACAACCACAAACATAAGTATACAACATATTATTTAAGTATGTTTCGTGTGTACAATAAGCTTTCTGTCATTTAATATATACTGCTTTTACTGCACATTTTACAGTATCCTTCATTCCATCACCAACCACTACCATTCAACCCATCGTTACACCTTTCCAATCTTCACTATTCTGTATTCACACTTCTTCCAGGCTTCCCCCACCTTCCTTCCTCCCCCTTCGTCATCTCCCCGACTCCACCCCTCGCGCCTCCCCGTCCCCCTCCAGTCATCCACCTTGCTCCACCCCTTATTACCCCCTCCACCATCACACCTCCGTTCCCCTCTGTTGATCCCAGTTAATGAACCACTTGTGTCCCTTCAGGTAATTCCAAACTCCTCTTTTAACTCTCCTAGATTCCCGTAACTCACTCTCAGCTGAATGAAATCGTCTGTGGCGTTAGCTTGGAATACAGTGCGAAAGAAGATGAAACCGTGAAAGCCTTCAGACCGCCTAGAGACAGCAAGAATGAACTAGACATTGACGTCATTCATCTTGTACAATGCTTGAGGCGTTGCGGTGTGCCGGTGTGAGCAGGTTGAGTTGAGTAAGCCTAGGGTGGCAATTCGGACGGGGATTAAACGAAAGTCTGGAGCAACGCAACTTCCACATCAATTTGTCGCCAAGAATATCAGAGTACTTGTCATCAGCAAGTATAAGCTAGTTAGGTTATGAAAGGGTAGGTTAGGCTAGGCTAGGACTGCAATACCAATGAGAATCAGTGGCACTATAACTTCCATATTAATTTGTCGCCCAGGATACCGGACCACTTATCATCTTCGGGTCTGAGATGATTAGATTAGGTTAGGTTGGGATAGGTCATTACGTTAAAGTTAGGGACAATACAACTACCACATTAATTTGTCGTCCAGAATACATGAGCAGCCATCACCAGAGGGTCTGAGTTGGTTTGGTAGGTTAGGCTATGTTAGGGTAGGTTAGGTTAGATTAGATTAGGTTAGATTAGATTAGGTTAGGTTAGATTAGATTAGATTAGGTTAGGTTAGATTAGATTAGGTTAGGTTAGATTAGGTTAGGTTAGATTAGGTTAAGTTAGGTTAGGTTAGGCTAGGTTAGGTTAGGTTAGGATAGGACTGGAGTTCACCCAGGAATTTATTTAAAGGTCAAGGGGAGCACTACCAGGGTCTTAACCTGTCGCGCAGAATACCTAGGGAGTCATCATGGGCCGGAGTGAACTGGTTAAGGGCGAGAGACGAGAGAAAAAAGGGTGTGGAGGTAGTAAGAGTAGGAATCATGTCCTCAGGTGGAAGGGGTTTATTTTTCGTGTGCCGGTAAGATCAGGTTCGTGGGGAGGGAGGAGTTTTCAAAGACCCCCCCCTCCCAAGTACACACACACACACACACACACACACACACACACACACACACACACACACAAATTACGACACCACCTGATTCAAATACTGATCATTAGGTAACGTGTGTGTGTGTGTGTGTGTGTGTGTGTGTGTGTGTGTGTGTGTGTGTGTGTGTGTGTGTGTGTGTGTGTGTGTGTGTGTGTGTGAGAGAGAGAGAGAGAGAGAGAGAGAGAGAGAGAGAGAGAGAGAGAGAGAGAGAGAGAGAGAGAGAATGCTGAGGAATAAGGTGAAGGATGTGAGATGTGTGAGAGAAAGAAACATGAGGAAGAAGAAGAAGAATGAACAATGTTACACAGAAAAACAGACATTCTGAGGAGAAGAGAGAAATACCAGTGACCTCCTCTCTCTCTCTCTCTCTCTCTCTCTTAGTACACCTAGGAAAGTGTATGTGAGGTGGAGAAGAGAGAGGGGAAAGGGGTGACCGAGGATGAGATGAAGCGATGAGGTGGAGAGGTATATGAGAGAGGGGAGCAGTGAGTCGGAGAGAGAGTTGCCTAACGACGGAGGACAGGTAATAAGGAGGCGTTAGGTTTGTGGCCACCTCTTACGGGATTAAGGTGTCTGGCGATATGCAGAAAGACGAAGATAGACAGTAGACATATAGGTAGATAGATAGAAAGACAGATACAGAGAGACAGATACCCTTGCGCCCTGTGTCGGCTTCTTCAGGTACTGCACAACTTCCTAGCAAACTCTGAATCTTTAAACACACCGGCTGGAGGGGCAGAGGGAGAGGGGCCGCGGGATACTCACGTCCGAACGCTTATTAGCATGAACACCCACACAGCCATTACGCAGGAGTGTATAAATATCCAAGACGTGCTAGAATTGTATGCAGTGCCTGACCATGTTTGAACACGGCGAAGAGGGGGTAAAAATTGTGTCGGAGAGTCTGAAGTGGAGGAGCTATGGTCAGGGTCGAAAGGTGTATCAGAGGGTCAGTGATGGTAGAAGTTACGCACCTGATCATCGCTGACTCCCGTGACAACCTCTGACTCCGACTGTACCTCGATCTAATATAATTTCTGACCCAGGCTGTACTATGGAAAATAAATGAGGCCCTTTTCTCATAATTCTTTGATTTTGTCTTTTTTTTTTTTTTTTTTTTTCGATTCTTACTCTGTCCATTGCCCTCCTTTACTCGTATGGAAGGGCTGGAGACGGACGCCATCACGAGTGGCACCGATATAACTTGACGGTTCCACAGCCTGGTTGTACAAACATCCCTCAACTCCCTCCCCATCCCCCAGGCAGTGGATGGTGGACTGAAGGAGAAAGACAACTTCAGAATGGAGTCCACTGGGTTCACGTTTCGAATGAACCAGGGACTACTACTACTACTACTACTACTACTACTACTACTCGAACGGACTCTGCTGGAGAGTAAATGGTAATCATTTGGCGTCTTTGCTTCCCATACAACAGTTAATTCATTTTAAGTGGGCGGAGGTTTTCGTCTTATTGCAGCTTATTGCCCGGAGGCGAATGACAGGAAAGGGCAAAGTTACGGTGCAAAATCCATTCCATAGAACTTTTCGTGACTACCACCGAACTCTTATGCTAATCCTCCTGTCGAATCAAAAGACGTCATCGCAGTGAAGGTACCAGGAAAGAGAAACGGGAGAAAAATGGCGATAAAGAAGAGGAGGTAAACAAACCTAGTGATGACCATGAAGAGATTACGCAGGCTCCAGTGGTTCAAGGCAAAGGATGGAGGAGAATACATTTGGATACTCTATTTTTAAAACCTGTGTCCGCCAAGGTGTAAGTTAGCCTCCGATTTTTTTTTACGGTCATTTATAGAACACCTGAACACCTGTAATTATTTGATGTAATTAACCTGTGTCCCACAATACAAGGTACGTAGGTTATTCACTTAGGTTTGGAGGAATTTTCTTTCTTTTGCAGCCTATTTCCCGGAGCTCAGTGGCCAAATAAGGCAATACTACAGTCCTGCATCCTTTTCATAGCACTTCTTCGTGACTAGCGCCATATTCTAGGGTTAATCTCTTGTTAAAACTCAGCATTCAAGAGTGACAATACTACATCCTGTATTCTTTTCATAGCACTTCTTCGTGACTAGCACCATATTCTAGTGTTACTCTCTTCTTATAGCTCAACATTAAAGATGGACACAATACAACAGCCCTGCACCATTTTCACAGCACTTCTTCGTGACTAGTACCACATTCTAGTATTAATATCTTATTCTAGCCCAACGTTCAGGATGAAGAGATGGCAATTTTACGTCTTGCTAAAGTGAAAAGGCAGAATAATCAGACATATTCGCTCATTCCCACTTTTCATAAATTATCGTCAGATATATATTTGCTCATATCTTCGTTCACTTAAGTTTTAATAATATGGCCACAAGAGGACAGAGGTGTGAAAATTATGAAAGAAAAAGGAAAGAAGATGTGCGCAAGAAAAATTATTTAGAGAGAGAGAGAGAGAGAGAGAGAGAGAGAGAGAGAGAGATCTTGAAAGGCATACAAGGGAAAAGACGAAGGAAACAGGAGAGAAATGGCAATAAACATGAAGAGGTAAACAAATGAGGGACGACCATGGAGAAATTAGTAAAGCTTCAGTGGCTCAAGGCAAGACATGAATATTTAGAGGAGAGGAGTGAGAAAATTACAAACACGAAAGTAGAGAAGGAAGCGAGTAGGATGAAAGGAGCGAGTGGATATAGGAAGGATCAACACCACAGGGGGATAACTGTAGTAGGTAAGGTGTCCCATGCAAGGCAGCTCCTGTCAAAGAGTGTGGCTAGAATGCGAGAAGAGGACAAGGATAGCCAAGAACAGGACAAGGATAGCAGTGAACAGGACAAGGATAGCAAAGAACAGGACATGGATGGCAAAGAACAGGACAAGGATAACAAAGAACAGGACATGGATGGCAAAGAACTGGACATGGATGGCAAAGAACAGGACAAGGATAGCAAAGAACAGAACAAGGATAACAAAGAACATGACAAGGACAGCAAAGAACAGGACAAGGATAGCAAAGAACAGGACAAAGATAACAGAGAACAGGACAAGGATAGCTAAGAACAGCTCTCCCATGCCCACCAGACCCACAGGCACCCACCACCACTACCAATCCCTCAAGTTGAAGCAGACAAGAAAAACTGAGAAAGGTTTCCATGAAGCACCGAAAAACTTCCATGGCATCAAAAACAGGTCACTGAATCGACAGACAGTTATGGAATCGGTAATGATATCGAAAAACTGTCATGGACCGCACACACACACACACACACACACACACACACACACACACACACACACACACACACACACAAACTAACGAAATCGAAAAACTGTCATGGAATCCAAACACCACCGCCCAGGGATCCAAAAACAATCACTGAATCGAAAATCTGTCACGGAAATAGGAAAAAAAAGAATTGAAAAAAAAAAAGTCGCAGAAAAAAAAAAAAAAAATTACTCGAAAACTGCCATGGAATCGAAAAACTCACGAAAAAAAAAAAAAAAATCATGGGCTCAAAAAACTAGGAATCGAAAACTGAATGTAGAAGGGAATGAAGAAAAAATTGGGTAAGATGAAGACGCGAATGATGGTGGAGATAGGAGAGGGAGGAGACTGGTAATGACGGGGAGGAGGAGAAAGATGGAGGGAAAAGAGATGGAGAGGGGAGATGATGCTAATGGGAGGGATAAAGGTAAAAAAGAAGACGGAAGGGAAAGGAGAGAAACGGTGGTTCACGAAAGGAAAGGATGGGAAGGGAAGAAGGGAAGCAAAGAAGTCACCACTTAATCACCATCTAGTCACCACAAAATCGCCACCCAAACACCAGCTAATCACCTTCCAATCACCTCCACCCATTCACCACCTAATTAAAACTCAAACACCACCTGACCACCAACCAATCACCACAAAATTACCACCCAATCAACCATGTAATCACCACTCCCCACTCAATCACCACTTTTCTCTAAATAGCAGAAGAGAGAAAGGTAAAGTAAATAAAAAAAAAACACAAACTAAAAAATCATTCTCTCTCTCTCTCTCTCTCTCTCTCACTTCCTCTAATCACTTGCTCCACTAATCACCATCCAATCACTCTCCAATCACCAGCAGGACTGGCCACATCTGTATACTGGAGGCTGGACCCTACCCTCACTAGCCTGTCTTTGATGCCGCATTAAGATCAATATATGGTGCCCAGTCCCCCCCCCCTTCCTCTCTCTCTCTCTCTCTCTCTCTCTCTCTCAGACCAGTTCCTTGAAGCCACTCCATTTATATCATTCGCAATACACCTGTTCAGGTAATCTCTCTCACACAGACACCAACAGGCAAACACACACAGACACAGACACAGACACAGACACACAGACACACACACACACCTTCCTTCTCTCTCGCTCTCTCTTTCTCTCTCTCTAATAACCATACGTTTTCCTTCCTCTGCTGACTTCTATCTGTTTATGTCCTATTTTATCTGAATTTTTCTTTTACCTTCTCTTTTCTTTTCTTTGTTCTTTTCTTTTTTTCATTATTCGTTCGTCCCCCTTTCCCATATCCACAGTGCTTTAAAATATACTTGATTTGTCTTCACATGACGGAACTGGATCACTGTTAAGTCGTGGATGCATGAAATTCGTGAACCCTAGTTATGAGGTATAGTGTGTCTCCTTGGTTACTAGTCAAATCGATCCTCTAGTCTGGCGATGAACTGAGGTGAAAGGGGGTTAGGGATCTTTGTCAGGTTAGGAAAAACGCGGTGTGTGTGTGTGTGTGTGTGTGTGTGTGTGTGTGTGTGTGTGTGTGTGTGTGTGTGTGTGTGTGTGTGTGTGTGTGTGTGTGCTTTGAGGAACACTACATCTAACCCCTCCAGTCTAAGAAGTTGGGGTTAAGGAACAGCATCTCACTTCTCCAGTCTAAGAAGTGGGAGTTAAGGAACACTAAATCTCACCCTTCCAGTCTAAGAAGCAGGGGTTAAGGAACACTACATCTCATCCCTCCAGTCAAAGAAGCGATTCCTAAGGTTTCAATCCGACAAGTGACGCCACATCTGAGGAGGGACGTCTGAGGAAGGTTGTCTTGAGGCTGTAAGGGTATATGCAAAGGAAGCAGCCGCACTGGAAGTGTTAAATTTCTGACCTTGCTTGGAAAATGTTATGATGATCTGCCAGGAAGGAAACCGAGAGGGGAAAGGACAGGAAAGGAAGGGAGTGAGGGAAGGGGGATGAGAAGGATGAGGAGAGATATTAGTGGGATCAGGTGAGGAAGAGGAAGGAGAGAGGGGAAGGAACGGAGGAGCGGAGAAGGTGAGGAAGGAGGGAATGCAAGAAACTGAGAAAAGGAAGAATGAGACGAGAGAGGGAAAGGGTGAAGGAAGCACTGAGGAGAGACACAAAGCTGTTTGTGGGAGAAGGTGAGGAGGAAGAAGAAGGGAGGAAAGGGAGGAGCAGGGGATGAAGCAGCTGTACTGTGGAAGGTCACAGGTTATGTAAGGGTCCAAGAAGATGATTAGAAAAGAAATAACTCCTAATATTGCTCATCCTTCTCCCTTCTCCACCTCTCTCTCTTCACTCCTTTCCCCCCTCCCCTTTCTCCTTTCCTACCCCTCCACTCTCTCCTCCTTTCCTACCCCTCCACTCTCACATTCAGTCCTTCTTTTCCCTTCTCTTATACTCTCTTCTCACCTCTCCCATTCATTCATCTTTCTCCTTCCTTCTCCTCTCCCTTCTTCCCTCGTACCTGTTCCCCCTCTCTCCTTCCTTACCCACTTTCCCCCTTCCCTTCCCTACCCCTCTGCTCTCATTTCCCCTTCTTTCTTCTTTCCTCCTCCCTCTATTTCTTTCTTTTCTCCCATCTCCCCTCTGTTTCTTCCTCATTTGGCCTCACTCCCCTCTCTTTCTACCCTTCCTTTCTCTTTCTCCCTTTCCTCGTCTCCAACTACTAATATTCCTTTTCCTCCCCGTTTTCTCGCCTTTCTCTAATCTTCCCCACTTCCGCCACCCTCTTCATCCGCTCTTTACCTTCTCCCTTCCCCCTCTCCTTCCTTATCCCTTTCCCCCTCTCCTTCCTTATCCCTTTCCCCCTTCCTTCCTTACCCCTCTCCTTTCCCTTCCTTATCCCTTTCCCTCTTCTTTCCTTCCCCCTTCCCTTCCTTATCCCTCTCCCCCTCTTCCTTCCTTCTCCAAAATCAACACGTGTCCTTCGTGAAAGCTCTTGGTATGCACATAAAGACAGCTCAAGAGGCAAGCACTGGCGATGCAGAATGTGTGAGTGGGTGGCTTTACATCAAGTCTTCTCTGCCTCTTCTCTTTAGCACATCGTCTTTGCCTCGTGCCATCCCTGAGTGCTCTAGCCGTGCCCTTCTCAGCCTCTTCTCTTTCTCAAATCGTCTTTACACTGTGTAGTCCTTATCAGTCTTCTCTGCCTCTCCTGGATATCACACCGTCATTACCCTGTGTATTCGTTAACATTCATCTCTGCCTCTTCTATCACATCGTCTTTATCCTGTGCAGTCATTATCACTCTTCTCTGCCCCTCATCTTTATCACAGCGTCTTTACCCAATGTGGTCCCTGAGTGTTCCAGATCAACACTTCTCAGTATCTGTCTGTGATCTCTTTCTTGCATCATGTCTTCAATTTCACTCTCTTTTTTCACCAGTTTTTCTCATTTTCTCTTTCCTGTGGCAATCATAGCAACTTTTTCGTCTGCATTCTTTTTCCCACAAGATCAAGAATTCTCAGCTATACTCCTTTCACCGCAACTTGGCGGAGGTTTTCGTTTGATGCTTTGGTTCTACATCCTTCCCACAGCACTTCTTCGTGACTAGCACCTTATTCTAACGTTAATCTTTTGGTACAGGTCAGCATGCAAGATGGAGAAAGGGTAATTCTAGACAAAGTCAAAATTCGTATGAGACCCAATGACTTAATTTTTTGTTGAATAAAATCGTCTGGCGTTAGCTGGAAGGAAATAGAGTTACCCCGACCGTGAGAGGGTTGCAGTGACCAGAATTTAATATAGTATCCTCTCCCTCTCTCTCATCATCTTTCATTTACCAGTTTCCTCCCCCTTTTATCATTCTCTCTCTCTCTCTCTCTCTCTCTCGTATTTTCTCTACCTTCTTTCACATCAGCCTTACACGTATGCTCTTTGTCACAGATTTCCTTCCGTTTCTCGGTTTTATACGCCTCATCTATCATGCACTGCCTCCCATTCTTTTCTTCCTTCTTCCCTAGTTCTCTTTCTCTCCCTCCTCTTCTCTCTGCAGATCTCTCCCCTTACCGACTCTTTCTTCCTGCCTCCTGCTCTCTCTCTCTCTCTTTCTCTCTATCTCCACTTTCTCTTTCTCTCTCTCTCTCTCCCACCTCATCCTCTCCCACTCCCTCCTCCTTTCTCTCCTTCTCCCTCTCTATCTCCCACTATTTCCTCTCTCTTCCCCCCCCTCTCTCTCTCTCTCTCTCTCTCTCTCTCTCCCTGATAAGCTTCTCTCCAATAACAACGCATTCCCAGAAAAGTTGAAAAAAATTGTTAAAGGTATTGTAGCTTTCCCTCACTAATTCTATCCCCCTCTCTCTCCTCTCTTTGTTTCTGTCTGTCTGTCTCTCTCTCTCTCTCTCTCTCTCTCTCTCTCTCTCTCACACACACACATGCGTTCCACGAAGCCCCGTCCCATTTTTACAGTTTATTAATCCATCTCTCCTCCCCCTTCTCTCTCTCTCTCTCTCTGTTTCCGGGAACTGTACAGTTAGTGTAAACCCGTATCGACTTCCACAATGTCCATGGAATCAGTATTCTAACTCAACCCCCCCCCTCTCTCTCTCTCTCTCTCTTTCTCTCTCTCTCAGGTCCAGCAGCCTCACATGCAGAAACCTTCGTGTATCACCCTTCTGGCTCTGAAACCAACCGTCCATAATGAATATACTTTTTTTCATTCAGGGCTGAGTTATGGTATTAGCTGATGCTGTATTTTTCTTTTTCATGCTTCAGTGGGCCATACAGTAGATCGGTATTGACCATTTTACGAAATTTGAATCCAAAAACTCCCTTCCCTATCCTGAGACCGATTTCGCGTTCTTTCTGACAGCCGCCCACTGATCTATCCACCTAGCCATCACCCCGTCTTAAGCTATGACTCTGGGGGGAAAAAAAAATGACAGGCAAGAAAAATGAGCAATGAGGGGAAATCAGAGGAGTGTATGAGGGAGCGTTAGTACTCACAATTTCACGCGGATGAGACAATGCTGATTTATGCATGAAATCAAGAGAGGGGGAAGTGGTAAAATAATTAAATAAATAAATAAATCTAATAAATAAACAGTCAGCTTTATTATTTCTGAGCTTCGAAAGGCCTGAGGTTGATAGGGCCCAAGTCTAGGCTACTGTAGTCCAGATACGTTAAGGCGTAGGAGAGCACCCTATAGCCAAAGAGACGTATAGATGCCACAAAGCCCGCCACTTCTTGGATTCGAACCGCTCTTCTTCGACCCGAGGCTTCGAAACGCGCAGATCCTGATGCCAGTGACTCTTTAAAATACAGTAAGTAATCGTGTGTAAAACTTATTAAAGCAGGAAAAGAATGGATTCCGATAATTAGACTGTGATGAGAAATGCATAAGAAACGAGTATCTCTTCTTCGACCAGCCAATCAGTTCCGGACATAAAGAATATGGAGGTGAAAACTGGGGATGTGTCTGTCTTCGGAGGTGGCGCTATTGGATCTGAGGCGCTGGTGGGGAGGGGGTGCTGGACAGGGTTTCGGGGGGGCGGGGGACGATAGAGGAAGTCCCAAAATATTCTGTCAAGACGTTTCCTGGAAGAGCACTGTGCAGAAACCATGGAAACGACGGCCTGGTGGAGATATATAAAGGTCTGCCACCATATAAAAGGAAATAAACACAAATAATCACAAATAAAATAAACACAAACTACATAAACACAAAAGGAAACAAAAAATAAACACAAAAACGCAGATACAAGTGAAATAAACACGAAAATAAACATAAATAAACTAAGCACACAAATAAACACATATATAAATAAACAATGACCATAACAACGAATGCCTAAGTATGAGAGGAAAATAAAATGGTATTGTAAAAAAAAAAATAGGGGGCGAGAAACCTGGTGTGAAAAAAAAAAACCCGATGTGGATGGGAAAGAGGTGGAAAGGGTGGACTGCATGGGAGGGAGGTGAAGAGGTGGGTCGATGAGGAAGGAGTGGAGAGTGTGAAGAGTGAAGTGGATGGGGAGGGGAGGGCTACAATGAGGGGTTGTGGAGGGGTGGAATGAAGAGAGAGGAATGGGTAGGGCAGAGGGAGTGGAGTGGAGGACAGACTAGGGATGGAGAAAGAGGGGAGTGAATGATACGGTGGGTGAGTGGGGTGGAGAGTAGGGAAAAGGGTGGAGGGAGGGTGGAAAGTGTAGATGGAATAGATAGACGAGTGGAAAATAGGTAAATGGTGCAGGTAAATGTGTGTATGTGTGTGTGTGTGTGTGTGTGTGTGTGTGTGAAGGCGCCTAACCACGCACATATGAGTGTTTTCCACCTGTTTATCTTGTACCCAATCAGCGGCGTCGTTATCGATTCCTGCACATTCAGCCTCTCCCTTTGTCTCTGCCATCTTTGTTATCTCTCTCTCTCTCTCTCTCTCTCTCTCCTATCTTTTGCTTCTCACTCCAGATTTTCATTTGTCACGCAAACTTTTCGGTGAAAGATTTCAGGGATTCGTTCTCTTTTATTTCTTGCTCCTCCTCTCCCCTCTCTCTCTCTCTCTCTCTCTCTCACACACACACACACACACACACACACACACACACACACACACACACACACAACGCTTACATATACATGCATGCACGAATTCCATCCTCTCATTTCCATCTTCACTCTTCCCCTACCCAGCTTTCCCATCTATAGTCTCTCTCTCTCTCTCTCTCTCTCTCTCTCTCTCTCTCTCTCTCTCTCTCTCTCTCTCTCATTTAAATCAAGTAACACAATTCTGGCGGGGTCCTCCCTCAAGGCCAACATTTCCTTCTCCATCTATATCTGTCATTCTCACCCTCTCCTCTCCTCTCCTCCTCTCTCCTTCCCTTCTCCCCTTCTCCTCCTCTCCTCTTCTGCTCTTCCTCTCCCCTCTCCTTTACTTATTCTTCTCATTCTCTTCCTTCTCCTCTCCTCTCTTTCTTCCTTCTCTTATCTCCCCTATTCATCTATTTTCTTCCTTTCGTATAATCGAGTCCTCTTTCTTTTAGTTTCGTCCATCCTCGGTCTTTTCATTCTTCTTCATCTCTTCTCCAGATGTTCCTCTCTTCTCTACCGTCTCTTTTTCCAGCCTTCACTCCTCTTATCTTCTCTTTCTCTCCCTCTCTTTATTATCTTTCTCACCTTTCCCTCCCTCCCTCTCTCTCTCTCTCTCTCTCTCTCTCTCCTCGCTCCTCTCACCCTTTCCTCTGTCTCGCTGCCTCATTTCCTCCTCTATTATCCTCCTCTCGCCTTCCCCAGGTCTCCTCCTCTCTCCTTTTCTCATTCTTCCTCCCATCAAGAAGGGCTGAGCTATTGACCTTGTTTCGTCTTAAAAATAGAAGGCCTTAAGGTGTATTAATTTAGTGTTCCAGTTTTAAAAGGATGTTAAAATGTAGAGATTTTTTTTTTACAATCGTTTTTTTGGGTTTCCAGAAGGGGTAATGGCCTTCAGTTAGGGGTCAATCAAGTTATATTGGAAGAAAATATATATTGATTTCCTAATAACCTTTTGGAGCAATAAATGAAACTCTCAGAAAATGATGTTTGTACTTCTAATATTAATACATGAAATAGGAAACAGGTTAGATTAATTATGGTCTGGTGTTGGCACTATATATATCAGCTGTTGGCATTATATATAAGTTGTTGACATTATCTTTAAGTTGTTAGCATTATAAATAAGTTGTTAGCATTATAAAAAAAAAAGTTGTTGGGATTATATAAAAGTTGTTAGCATTATAAATAAGTTGTTAGCATTATATATCAATTGTTGACATTAAATATATATGTTGTCACCATAATAATTGTTGGCATTACATATAAGTTGTTGGCATTATCTTTAAGTTGTTGGCATTATATATCAGTTGTTGGCACTGTATATCAATTGTTGGCATTATATATCACTTGTTGGCATATCACATTGTCCTTGTATCTTGCTCGTCTTCGTAAGAGAGATGGATCAAGGACAAGAACGGTCCGTAGTAATTAAATGAACCAATATGATGTTAACGCTACTATTTCTGTCCAGCCTGTCCTTGTACTCTCTCTCATGCTGTCCATTTTGTCATTCTGTCCCGTAACCTTTCATTCTGTCATTCCATTTTCTCTCATTCTTATACATTCTGTCCTTCCATCCTCTCATGCTATCATTCCATTTTTCCTCCTTCTTATCCTTTTCTTCCTCTCTCGTTCTGTCATTCTATTCTCTCTCATGCTAACCATTCTGTCAATCTATGCTCTTTCATGCTAACCATTCTGTCATTCTATTCTCTCTCATGCTAACCATTCTGTCATTCTATTCTCTCTCATGCTAACCATTCTGTCATTCTATTCTCTCTCATGCTAACCATGCTGTCAATCTATGCTCTTTCATGCTAATTATTGTCATTCTATTCTCTCAATCCATTCATTCTGTCCTTCCAACCTCCCTCATTCTGTTCTTCCATCCTATCTCATTCTGTTCCTTTTTTTCTTCTATCCCCTCAATTTCTCTCTCCTCCTTCTCTTATTTCTGCCTCACTTTCCTTCTCCCTCCCTCTCCCTTTCCTTCTCAGCCCTCTTTATCTCCCCTCCCCCCTCCCCCCCCTCAGGCCTCTCCCCTAGCCGTGAACTAGGTCAGATGGGGGGGAGAGGGGTGACGGAGAGGAAGGAAGAAGAGGGGGAGGCGGGGAGAGGTATAGGGGAGGGAAAGAGGGGTGGAAAGGGGAATGAGAAAGAGGTGAGGGGAGGAGAGATAAGGAAAGACAGGAGAGAGAAAGGAAGGGGAGAGGAGGAGGAAATGGTAGAGGTGAGGCAGGGGAGTGGGAGAGAATGGTAGGAGGGGAAAATGGGAGTGATAAGGAAGGGGAGGGAGAGATGGAGGGAAGGAGAATGGAAGAGAGGTGGAGAAAGGGAAGAGGAGAGACGGAAAGGAGGGGTAATGGTAATGGTAGAGAAGGGAAGAGGGGAAGAATGGGAGGGAGGGTGAAGGAGGGAGGAAAAGAAGCAGAGGAGAGAAAGGAAGAAATGGAAGGGGAGAGGGAGGGAAGGGAGGAGGAGTGGGAGAGACTGTCTTAGGTAACGTGTGTGTGAACTGAGGGATGTAAAAAATATGTCTGGTGGGTTGGCTGAGGTAAGGTGAGGTTAGGTGAAGTAAGGTGAGGTGAGGTATGAGAGACGGCATGACAGGTGAGAGGTGGGGAAAAGGGCAACACATTTAAGGTGAAAATGAGAGGTAAAGAAAGAGGTAATACTTGATAGGTGAGGAGTTAGAAAATACTCGAGAGGTGAGGGAAGAAGGGTGAGGCGGAGTGAGGTGATTCTTGAGAGGTGAGGAGTTATGTAATACTCGAGAGGTGAGGAGTGAAAGGTGGGGAGAAGTGAGGTAATACTGGAGAGGCGAGGAGTGACAGGAGATGAAGACGGAGGTGATATGTGAAAGATAATAAGGAGCGCTGTTATGTGCAATAAAGGTGTAAGGTGAGCGAGAGAGGTGCAAGTATCAGAGTCAGCATGAGCGTTGAAGTTTCACCTTCACACTGTATCAGTAACCGTAACAGTTCACATATAAAGCCAACTGCAGCACCGGACCGGCATATTAACTGGATATTGATAGCTAGTACACTCCTTCAATCCGGTTGCGCAGTTTTCATTTTCTAGTTAAAGTTAAACTCTTCAATCCAGCTTAACCCACTGAGCACGGGGGATACCATTTTTATTTTATTTTTACCATTACCTGACTATTAAATTCATCTTTTGACAGATATATCAAACTGAAGGTTGATATAACACTGAAAAAACCCTTATATACCAGACTCTTTTGCTAAGTTGAATAAAACCGTCTTGTATGAAAAACGTACAATGACTCCACCCGCAGTCAAGGGGTTACGAGACCTCTGTGCAAATGAAAAGGTTAGTGAAGGATGCAACTAACATCTCGAGTTAGAAAAGTTTGTTCTAACCTGAATTACAACGTCTGGAGATAGAAGGAATAAGATGAAATAAGGGCGTCCTCGGACTGATGAGATTAACTCTTCTCCATGCGGGCGAAGTATGTGTGTGTGTGTGTGTGTGTGTGTGTGTGTGTGTGTGTGTGTGTGTGTGTGTGTGTGTCAGAGTCTGTATATGTGTGTGTATGTCATCGGTATAAACTAGTATGATAATATATGCAAATGTATTAAAGGACAACATCAAGTTCTAACCCCTGCCATGGCTTGTATTTCAAAGCCTTGATTTGGTAAGCACGCAGACTGAAAAGTAAACACGCTACCACCGAGACACCGCGGCTCTAAATGTTAAGTAAGTTCATTATAAAACATGGTTGTGGATATTAGACCGATTTATGAGTATAGGATGGGAGAGTGGAAGTAAGGAAGAGGTATGAGGTATAGAGTAAAAGGTGAGAGATAGTGATGGGACGTGAGAGTAAGAGTGATACACGAAAGAACAGAGGTAAGAGGAAGAGGTGTGTAAGGAGTAAGAGGCAAGAATAAGTGGTAAGAGTTGTAAGATATGGTACATGTAAGAAATACGAGAGGTTTAATTAAAAGGTAAACAAGAGGTAAGACGTGAGGACGAAACATATGAAAGTGGGGAAGTGAAAGGCGAGATGAGGTATTCAATGTGTGCGGAGGTAAAGTGCATAGCGTGAAAGCTGAAGAAATGTGCGACGTAAAAGGTGGAGGGATGATGAAAAGTTTAAAGCGGGGTATGAAACACGCCATTAAGTGCAGCGGGGTCAGACGTGATGGGCTTAGAGGCAGACGGGATGATAGATTCAGTGGAATGTGTCAGACAGGATGAAAAGAAAATGTTTAAGACGTACGAATAAAAATATAGAAAACCAACGAGGAGGACACAACGACACGAGCTTGACCCTGATTCGTGACAGTGACCTTTAATCGATTTTTTTTTTTTCACAGACGATGAACAGAGGAAAGAAAAACAAATTAAAAAATAATCCATAGAAAATCGAGCCACTTCTTCCTATGAGATTTTTTTTTTTAATCCAAATCTTACCCGGCATTTATCAGATGATGCCGAGCCTGTGCTTAAACCTTGACCCCTGACCTTGACCTTTGATAGATGTGCACCTAAAGCGAACCACTTCTTTCCAGACCTGTGCATTTTCTTTGTACCATATCTGATCCGAACTGGGTTAGGTATTGATCAGATATTTGGTTTACACAGGCGTCTCTAAATGAACGGATCTTGAGTTTGGCTCTCTAATCTTGTTTCTGTTTTTTCTTGGAGGGAACAATTTGCGGGCTCCTGGCCTTTGGTTCCTTTTTCCTTGCATTAAAAAAAAATAAAAAATAAAATAAATACCCCAAAACATGTGTGGAAACCAACTCGCCACAAGAGCCACGTTAGCGGAGTTGCTGATAAGGAGCATTTTCTTTTTTACCTCGTTCTCTCCGACAAGGAGAGTGTTTTCACCCCTGTTTGATTGTTTGTGTGTCTGTTGGCAGGATTGCTCAAAAACTAAATGAGAGATTTGGACCAAATTTGGTGGGAAGATAGCCCATGTCCCTGGAAACAATGATTAACTTTTGGGACCGATCCGGATTGTATTAAAGATTCTGGATCCGGAACAAAAAAATATGAAACCCTAATCCGTGGTGAGAAAACCTAACCCTTTATGAAGAGTGGTTTGGAAATTACGTTACCCTTGTCGGGGAGATGCGCTCCACTGAGTGTCCCTCTAGTTAAAATAACAATCTTGTATTCAGCGAAGCAGACAGATTTCCACCTTATGGTGAAGCGGTTAAGAAAGCTATATTAAAAGTTCTACATAGTAAAAGGGATCTGAATAAAAAAAAGATACATCTAGGGGCTGCAGGATCCCATGGCTATGACGAGGTTAAAGTGACTGGAGGTGATGGACTATCGACAATGTGGATTACGATTGTGAGATGCTTTGAACAGAAATAAAAAGTCTAATTTCTGAATTAAAAAAAAAAAAAAAAAAAAGGTGAAGTTGACAGATTTCCACTCGGAATCTGCGATACAATAAATGTCTTTAAAAAAAAAAACACCGTCCACACATACACAGATCCACACACCAGCGGCTTCACTAATGCAGCGAGTTTAAGCTAAAGTGGAATGCAGTCTAATAATGTTCTTTACCTTAGGTACTTAAATTTTGACAGTATATATTATAATCTCCGCACCTTTGCACAATCGGTCTTGATAAAACGGCCAAAAAAGTTTCAGTATGAGCTAACTTGAGCACTGATAAGGAACCGACTTCAGTATCTGTCACCACTGATATACTGAAGCCACGAACACAGAGGAAAAATGAAAATAAGAATAAACATTATGTGTATGTGAGGCCCTGGTCATGAAGACAGTGCACGTTTACCATCAAGAGATCAGGTCAAGGCAACACACACACACACACACACACACACACACACACACACACACACACACACACACACACACACACACACACACACACACAGAGCCTGATAAAGCAACCTCTCATCTTTCTTCACGAGAGGCTGTCGTGCTACATATACACGTTGTTTTCACCTCCCCAGAATAAGAGGAAACTCATCTCAAGTAAAGAGTGGGCCACCCTGTTAGTCGTACTCACAAAAATCTTCATACCCCGATCTTCTCTGTCCCTCTGGGCTTCTGCATACTCTGTCATGTGTGAGCAAAGCAGGTCAACACAAGAGCAGGCGAGGAAATAGGGTGTTGCAGGAAAATTGTGCTATTTTCAGGTTAGTTTTGGGTAAGAAATGCTGTACCAGGGCCAATTATCAACCATTATAGGGGTTATAGATGCTGATGGCTGTATGGTTGAATTATGAGAGAGGCCACTTAGCTCCATAAGGTTATCAGTAACTAGAGGTCCATAAGGGCTGACAACAGGACTCATTTTGCTGTAGGATCCGTAACTTCAGTCCAAAAACAACCTCCTGATATTAGGCATAGAATTACTAGGACACCTTGTAAATGATATATGTTCCTATTCACAGAGACTAAAATATCGCCAACCATCTCTGTCTCGCTGGATATCCACACTCTTACATGACACCCAAACGGGTCAGGACACGAGGCCAGGCTGGAGATATGTGAGTGCTGGTGTGCATAACCTGTCCTGCAGCTCAGTAACACAATCTAGGGGAGGGTTGCGACACCAAAATGCACGCCTCGCCAGACAAGGGATCGCACATTGGTCGACTTTGTGAGATCACGTAACAGCTTTTGCTCAGCGACTCACTTTGCATACTACATCTTACCAGCTCTTGTACATCCTTGATGCAAACTTGTATATTGCTGACACAAATCATGTCGATACCAAACTAAATAAATAACATACAAGAAAATGCTAAGGAGTAATAAGCATAATAAACAGCCAAGGAGGAGGTACTACAAGCCTCTTACGCTAACAAGAATGGATGGATCAAGATGTACAGTAGTGCGGAGCGACACAGGTAATCAGATATGCAAGCCCTTCGTGCACGCCATTGCTATCACTCACGGCGTATTAGGTCATGATGGTGTCGATGCCAGGGGAAGGAATACAAGCGTAGACCTCCAAGTGGGTCACGCGAGGGAGATGCAGTTGAATCCAAACCTCGCCTGAATCGAAACCTCACCATCCACGAAGAATATTTACATGAAGTCAAGAATCAGACATGTAATTTATCCACCATACCGCAAAGAGGAACCGGAAAAGACCTATCTATCTATTCGTCTATCTATTAATCAATGAATCAATCACTCAATCAAACTTATCTATCCATTTATCTACCTATCTGATGTCTATCTATTTATCTATAATTGAATATTTTTAATGAGTAGATTTTACCTTAATAAAAAGAAAATTGATATCGCTGAGTCTTCTGTCTTCAGATCTTGAATTCATAGTCATCTACCTTAAAGAGTTGCGTAATCGACAGAAATAAATCTTTCTTTAAAATAACTAGCCAAATAATGAGCAGAAGGAGGAGGATAAAAGTGGTATATGGGTAAATGAAAATAAATCTTGGAAGGTTAATAAGGTAAGGCAATACTGAGATTTAAAAAAAAAATACTAGCCAGATAATGAGCAGGAGATCAACCTGGTATATGAGAAAAACGAAACTAAAGTTTGTAAGATTAATGAGGCGGCGGGGGGGAGGGGGAGTTTCATTACACCGCCCTACAGAGAAACGCTAAATTCAATTAATGCCAAAATCTATGACCTATAAATACTTTTCTATGTATTCCGGCTCTGACTTACGCATGGTGTATTTCCTGAATAATAAATACCTGTTATGATTTTGATGTCCACGTGGATTATTGGTTCATATAAATTACACAGGTAAAGTAGGTGACATATACAGGTGAAAATTATGACTCTCTCCTCGTTATGACTAATAAATGGAGAGAGACAGAGAGAGAGAGAATTAACCTTTCACTAAAACAGCATCTCATATCTTATTCTCGCTATCCTTACGCAAATTTCCCTCGGAGTGAAAGAACAGGAATCAATGTCCACTTCCCCTTCGCTGCAATAACATCCTTTATTATTATTATTATTATTATTATTATTTTGCTGGCACCATCTAAAAATTATATTCATCTTTGGGTAAGCCTGTCGTAGTGAATTGATGAATAACCCAAATAACACAGCTCTTTTAGTTCCTGTTCCAATTCCAAAACTGACCCACTGGCCAAGGTTACATATACAAAACTACTCTTGACGCACACGGCCGCCCCGCAGCCAATATCGCTCTGCTCACGTATCTATAACTGAAACTGTAAATGATATACTGGCTCGAAATATTGCATCTCTCAATCAGCCGCTCGAATGAAATATGCCATGAGTGTGTAATATGTAACAGATGCACTAAAATATATCCTTTCAATTTATATCAGGTAAAACTGCTTGTAAAAATTAACGCATGATTGTATGTTAAAACAGGAAGACTAAACACACACACACACACACACACACACACACACACACACACACACACACACACACACACACACACACAAACTATTTTTATAAGCAAGCAGATAGATATATAGACAGATGGATAGACAGATATAGACATCTGTGTGTATATTAAAAGAAAACTTTGTTCATCATCTCAAATATATTTACCTGGATAGACTCTCAACCTCTCCACTAAGTTTGCTCTAAATCGGATGAAAATTATTTGAGTTTTTGTGTTCATACACATAGTCACACATGCCGAGCAAAACAATTCCCAGGTTAGGCTATAGCGCACGGGGGTGTAATATTGCATGAAAAAAATCTTACCTAACTGTCGAATAAAACAGAAAAACTACATTAAAAATAAGGAAAAATCACCTCAATGGCATCATATATCCGTTAAACCTTGATGTTAAAAAAAAAAAATGTATAAACTCGAACCAAACTGGGGCGCAACCATTTCAGAAAACAGCTGCTGTTGTCGGCTTTGCTTGAATAATTTTCAGTCCCCGAAACAGCGTCCTTGGAACACAAACGTTGGCTGGCCCCCTTCAGGCTCCCTCCTCTCCCCTCACTCCCTCGACTCTCTCAGTACCCTATCTAGCTACCTAACTTACCTCTTGTCTAGCTACATTCAGACTACTTACCTACCTAACTAATTACCTAACATCATTGCCTAACTGTCTATTACAGTATTACAAGGTTACCTGCCCACTACAACAATACTCACCCACTCACCTACCTACCTACCTACCAATCTACCTACCTATCTGCCTACATAGCTACCTGCCTACCTACAGTCACCATCCCACCCTCCATCAACACTCAGTACCCCATCCACACAGCCACTCAAGGCCCTTCTCCTACACACACAAGGCCTATCGACCCCAGAGAAGGCCTATCTGACCCCATAAGGCCTGTCCATCACTCATTCTCTCACACACATATACATACATACATATATACCTACATAAATTCACACACACACACACACACACACACACACACACAGAGCCTACTCGATCCAGATAAAGATGCCTGTCCTATCTAAAATCTGTCAATCTCGGAATTCCCTCCATCCCTTCCAATATTTCCTCTGCCTAGTGTTTTTTTTCCATGCGTCTAAATTTCCCTTCATTCTCCTTTTTTTTTTCCCGTTCTTTCCGTCTTCCTTCTATCTGTTCGAATTTCCTTTTTATTCGTCACATTTTTATATTCTGCCCATCAAATTTTTCTTCCATCCATCCTAACTTCTTGTAAATTCAGTAACACCTCTTCTTTTGCGATTTAGTCCGCAAATTACGCCTCAGTATCCCTTTGTAAATTAGTGAATCAAACTACGTCGATATTAAAATCACATAACATACAAGAGGATGTTAATGTGTCATATGCAAAATAAAACACCGGGGAGACGATGTTACGAAGCCTAATAAGCCAAAATACGGCCACTCAATTCACCTCCATGACCCCAGCCGCAGTCCCCTCCCCCTTTCTCCCTTCTCCCCTTCATTCTCTCCTCTTCCTCTCCTCCCCTTTCATTCCCTCCCCCTTCCTTCCTTTCCCATTCATTCGCTCCCCCTTCTCCCCTTCCCCCTTCATTTCCTCCCCTTTCTCCCCTCCCCTCGTTTCGCCACACACCCAGAATTCAATATTTGACGGGGACTGCAGCAGGAGCAATTGGTTTGAGTTGTATTTCCAAAGTTCCGACTCCCTCTTTTATTTCTCTGCGTCATTTTCAGTTTTTCTGCTCTACTTTCTCCCCTTCCCCCCACCCCCTCTCTCCTGCTCTCTCCCCTCTCCCTCCCCCACTCTCTCTGTCTCTGTTTGTCTGCCTGCCTCTGTGTCTGTGTCTGTCTGTCCGTCTCTGTTTCTGTCTGTCTGTCTCTCTCTCTCTCTCTCTCTCTCTCACACACACACACACACACACACACACACACACACACACACACACACACACACACACACACACACACACCTTCCTCTTCCAAGTGAATATTTCTTTTTCTAACTTTTTGCAACCTGTTTAACTGCTCAACTGGGGTGTCCTGCGCCTCTCTAATTGCCTCCCCTTAACTACCGTATCTAATTGCTGTTCCAAGGTCCTCAGTTGGCTTTTATGAGGCTCGGATTTTTTTCCATTAAATTTACAGCAAAAAATTTTTAGAAGCTGGAATTCTGTGGTCATTTTTCTTTTTTTGCTATTCATCTATTTCTGTTATTTTATTTATTTATTTTTTTTTTTATTTAGGGGAGACTCTGAACTGGATGGTGTAATTATAGCCTTCATTAACCCCTTCATTACGAGGCGTTTCCAAAGCTTAATAGCCTAATTTAGAGGCAACGAGAATTAATTACTTGAAAAAATTGTCCTCAGGCAGAAATTATTAAACCTACATCTTTCTCATGGTCATTTCCTTTCTTTATTCTTAGTTTTCTATTCTCAATGTAATATTATTTTCATTCTTCCTCTCATATTCTCATGCTCCTCGTCATCCTTATTCTCATCCTTCCTCTCATCTTCATTCTCATCTTCCTCTTCCTCCCCCTCACCCTCATTCATCCTCATTTTCATCTTCTTCCTCATCCTCTCCTTCACCTTCATTCCTCATCATTCTCATCGTCTTCCTCATCCACCCTCTTATCCCCATTCTCATCATCATCCTCATCATCCATCTCATCTTCATTCATCCGTAATCTTATCCCTGGTTTCATCCTTTTTCTCTCCCCTTTCTCTCCCTTCCTCTTTTACCAGCCTCCTCGCTCACCACTCTTTTCACTTATCTTTATTCCGTTACAGAATTTTTCACTCAAGCGCTCCCATTTTATACTCCCTCTTCTCTCGTTACTCTCTCTCTCTCTCTCTCTCTCTCTCTCTCTCTCACCACAAGGTTTTGAATTTCCTTCGCTTCCTACTTACGTTTTGTGTTACATTTCTGGCCTCCGCACCCTCTCTTTTATCTCAGTTTTCAGTCTCTCTTTACATTCTCTCTCTCTCTCACTCTCTCTCTCTCTCTCTCTCTAAAACATCGTTAAAAAAGTCGTGATGGTAACGTCATAAAATGCAATCACAAACTGGTGTCCAAATTTATTACTATTAATCAAGCCCTCAATTTAACTCCGAAAGACTGATTAGTGACGAGTAATATTTGGCATATCGTTATTTCTGTGATTCATTTGAGAGAGAGAGAGAGAGAGAGAGAGAGAGAGAGAGAGAGAGAGAGAGAGAGAGAGAGAGAGAGAGAATGCTAATATAGTTCTGACACATAATCTAACATATATATATTTAAGTAATCTAGCACATCTTTAAATATTCACATAAAAGGCAAACGTCACTGGCATATCAGGCTTCGTAAAACATTTCCCTAAGCGATTTATTTTGCATCAGTAACATACAGGTGGATAATGAGGCAAAATGTCCATTATAAATTACTAGAGGCTTTAAGAAATCCCTAATGGCGCTGTAACTGAGACCCACTAAGTAATGAGCTTGATAATATGCATTTGAAGTAAATTAGCCTTACGATAGTCATGATAATTATTTGCAGGGCCAATTAAATCTATTATATCTTGCTAATTATGATAAAGAGTGGCATGGGGGGTGCGAATAACTTATCTAAAAACCAAATTAAAATTTTTGTGACAAATAAATACTACTTGAAAATACGAGTCCGCCTGACTAGAAGACTTTCACTAATTCCTCCTCGGGATACTGTCAGAACTTTGTGTTGAAAATGTATATATCTTATCCTCTGCACCTCCGTTAGCAATGCTCCGTTTGTGAAACCCCGAGGCAAAGCTGTTCCGAAAATACAGCGACAATACACTTTAGTCTGTGACCCAATTCCTGTTTTTATAATACAATATCTGAAGAAATTTAGCACAGTTATATAGCACTTTTTAGGCTGAGTTTGCCATGGAAAGTTCGGAAATCAAGTTGGAAATCTTGCCCCGACTTTTCTCCATCTTCTTACGCTGACTCTCTCCCACCCCCTATCACATACCTCTGCACTCTCCTCTCCCTCTCTCTTATCAGTTCTTTCCCCACTCCCTGTCTTTTTCAACTTGATCTCAATCTTCTCAGGCTTTTTTGCTGATATTATTGTCTTGCTTTATCGGATTTCTTACACCAGTCACTCGATTGGCCCTCCACATATCCTTTACATATCTCTCCTCTTGAACACACGTCCCTAACCACTTCCATCATCTCTTTCCCTATTCTCTTTCTTCGTCTCCTTGACCTCTGTATTTTGCTAACTTTAACTCACTGTATTAAATATCAGCTTGGAATCACTGGTCTGACCCAACGCTTTTCTTTCATATATCTCGGTACTTACCAACTTCCCTCTTCCATCCTCTATCATCCCTTTTCTTACATCCTCCCCTCCTACTCCTCCTCCTCTTGACCTGCATCTTCTGACTTTATTTTGGCAGCTTTACTATGCTTCATCAGACTCCCCTCCCTCACCCATCATATCGCTGACCTTCCGCTCCTTCCTTCACAGAAACACTTTTTCTCCCTTCCCGTATCAACTTTTATCCTAACCCCTCGTCCTCTTCTCTTTCTAAGCCTCTATCGTAACTTATCCTCCTAGCGTTTCCTTTGCTTAACCTGATACCCTATACTTGTACACCATTTCTCTTTCCTACACTATCTTTTTATGTGCTTCTGTTCTTACCACTTCCCTCACCTATCAAATTTTTCGAACTCTCCTCCTATTGTTTTTTAATCTACTCTCTTTTCCCTGCTTTACTCAAAATCCTACCCTAACCCGCCACTTCTGCACCCCTCTCCGTCCTCGTCCATCATCCCAGTTTCTTAGTCCATACACATTCACAGCGTCCATAAATTTGCATCACGCGGGGAGGCATTAATCAAAGCCCATGTATAGGGCCCCTCCTTCCTCGCCTCGCTCTCCCTGCCTCGCCTTGACCCACATCGACCGTGAAAATAGGTCAGCGATGATGAGAACCTACTCAGGTCTCAATGCTGGCGGAGATCGCTGCGTTAAATGGATCGCTACTGACAGGGAGTATTGAGGAGCTGTTCATACTGAGTCAATGGAAGCAGTAAACACAAGCAATACTCCAGGAACGGCTACATTCACCTCCCTGGCAACGAGGCGAGAGATGAGAGTCGTAATTCTCACTCTAGAAAAGTGGTTCCCAAACTGGGGCTCTCCTTCCACTTACGAGGGGGGTGAGGCGGATTCAAGGCGTGTGCGAAGCCATGTTCAAAAACATGTTAATTTGTTACAAAGAAGCTGTCAGTTAACAAAATTCGTTTTCTAATATTGTTAAACTTGTCATACATTCTTGCTGCACCTGAATACTGAAGTCGCCCTTATCCATTCTTTACTTATCACTTCTCTCGCGTCTAGTACACGTCACTGTGCTACATGAACTCACTCGTCTCCCACACCACCACCACCCACAGCCTTCCCTTACTCTCAACTATGTTATTATTATTTTATGGTTCACACTGACTTAACCCTGTTTTATCCTTTTTAAAATTGTTATCTATAAACTCTTCTTGCACTCAACAGGTTATGTCATTATCCGGTCTTGGCCCCAAGGTGTCTCATTTCCTATGTTCTGTAGATACAAAGGATATTTTCACTGTTAGATGAACCTCAACGATGCTTAAAAACATACTGAGGTAATAAAGATTAAAAAGAGGGAGGTGAAAATTCGTGAAAGCTAAAACGGAGGATGATCTGTCAAATTCTCTGGGAGCCATTGGATAAGGTGAGAATTCATCTTGAGAGAACACAAGTTTTTCAGGTACGTGATACTGAGAATAGAACAAAGACCCTCCACCAGCAGTTTCACCAGTAGTTTCACCAGTAGTTTCACCAGCAGTTTCACCACAGTTTCACCAATAGTTTCACCAGAAGTTTCACCAGTGGTTTCACCAGCAGTTTCGTTCCAGCATCTCACGCCTCGTCCCTCCACTCCCCAGCAACCCCTCAGCTTCAAGCAATGTACCCGAAGTGACTGAAAGCGACACCGTGACTGACTCGCTTGATGGAGCTGTGTCACATTCTGATAGTCACCACTGGGATTGGCTCCGTGTATGAGTCGTATTCACGTTGGCGTAAGGGCGTTCGTGGCACCTCTTCCTTAGCGATTTATTCTGCAGATTATAACTCTATATCCCCTTTTATACTACTGGTGAAAACATATGTTGATTTTAAAAGAGCATAAATACCTTAAAGATAATGTCAAGTACACAAAATAAATCGATACTGAAGAGGTGCTAAGTGGCCATACGGGTTGTACAAGTATACTAAGTGGCCCTTGGAGATTCCGTAACACATCTTCCTTGGTGGTTTATTCAGCATATTACACTTTGATATCCCCTTTCATTTATAAATATTTTAACATCGGCATATTTTGCCCCGGTAACAGACAGGACGAGCTTAGGTGTAACAAGAAAAATAAATCGCTAAAGAACAAGAACTACGAAGCCCCACCCACGCCACTTGGAATATGACCCTAAATGGTACTGAGAACCTCCATGGCGAGCACGAAGAGGGGAAACTCCACTACTATGCTAATGGGCTCGATCTCTGGCTACCGCGAATCGCCAAATGGCAGTGTGGACAGCGCCACAGTACACACTAACTGTTACCACGCCAAATGTGTCCTAAATGTTACCACGCCAAATGTGTTAGTAACGCGAATATCTGTTTCTGGATCCATCGCGAAATTTGGAATGTGCGTTGTATGATTTTCTACGCTGAGAAATATCGGTCCACGTTTTTTTTTTACTGAAGAATTATAACACTCTTACGCAATATTGTGAAAACTGTGCAGGGTTCCGAAGACAATATCACTGGGTTTCATAAGTCATTGCTCACTGACTCGTTATTCATCGCTCTGAATGGAATCGATATTGGTCCGGAATTGTACTTTTTTCAATTCAATTTTCCGACTATGCCACCTTTCCCAATCACAAAGAAACAGAAGATCGTTGTTTGATTGTATTTCAGGAGCTATTATTATTATTATTATTATTATTATTATTATTATTATTATTATTACTACTACTGCTACTACTACCACTATTACTACTAACACTACTATTACTATATTATTATTATTATCTGTAGTGAAGTGGATCAATATTTATGTCCACGACTGTACATCTTCTAACAATTTTTCACAGCACGACAGCCTTTCCAGCCACGATGGTCAAGAGCCTCCTTGTTTACCAGCAGCTCCCCCATAACCCAATTCTGCCGTTAACAGGCCTGGGATCACTTTATAAACTTTCCTAAGCTTTAAGCTGGGTTTGAGATTGCTTATAAATACGTCTGTCGTCACTTCTGAAGCTACTACACACTATCAAATCCAAGTAAACATTAGTATGACAAAAATACAAAATACAGACTTGTGATTATAGTTAAGTTTTATGGAGGCTTGTTTTATTTATTTTTTAGCTGAAATTGATTAGGTCGTAGAGCTTTCCCCTCTCTATCCCCCCTTCCTCTTCCCTCTCCCCCGGTTTCCCCTTCCCCGCTCCTCCTCCTCCGGTTCTTCCCCTCTCCTGTTAACTCCCCCCCCCCTCCAGGCTCGTCCCCCTCCCGCCTCACAGTGTTTAACCTACTTGGGCAGACACAGCTGGCTCGCTCCCTTGTCCTGTGTATTGTCCACCCTCAGACTGCTTGTCGCCCCTGTCTGCTTGTATACCCTCATTTCCAGCATTATTTACCCTCAACACACACACACACACACACACGCACCTCCATACACACACACATACACCCCCCACACACCTCCACCTCCACCCCCACACACCTCCACCTCTACCCCCACACACATACAACCCCCCCACATACATACACCCCCCCACACAAACCCTCTCCCCCCTACACACACACTACATGCACCATACACCCCAAGGGGCGACAGAACGATGGGTGTATCACTTGACGAGAAATACAACTGTGTGTATCTAACAGTCGCGAATGCACTGTGGGCTGTGAATGTATTGTCTCTGGCCTGTGGTGATTGTGTTGTGTGTGGGATGGGCTGAGTGTATTGTATTTAGGAAGAGGTGGATGTACAGGCATTGTATTTAGGACGAGGTGAATATATTGTGTCTGTGAAGAGGGTTGTTGCTCTTCCGTGTTTGGGTCGTGGTGGACGTCTTGTGTGGACTTTCTATAATTGTTATCGATTTGTTATGCCTATTTTACCTTAATATTCTTTTATATCATGTTTAAATCCTATTACTATCGACTTTCTTTCCAGGTATGAACATAAATATTAACGTGGCATTAAATAGTAGTTCATGCACTTTAACCTGTGGAAGGTTTTCGTCCTTTTGCAGCCTATTTCACGTAGCTGAGTGTTAGAATAAGACAATAGGGCTTTGCATCCTATCCATGGTACTTCTTCGTGACTAGCACCATATTCTAGTGCTCATCTCATTTTACAGCTCAGCATTCATGACTGACAGACGGCAGTTTTACGCCTACTTAAAATGAACAGAGTATAGGAAGGGAGATAAGCTAGTGAGCCCCCTTAAATGACCAAGAATATGGCTCCTTCGTCAGCAGGTTGGCACACTAAATGTATCTATAATTCTGTAAGGAAAAGGTGTTACGAAACCTCTTTTGCAAAACTACAATACGAGAGTTGACAAGGATCCCTAACCCATTACAGCTAAGTTGATGGCGAAGTGTAACTCAAGTCTGGAGGGTCGATTTGACTAGTAACCAGGGAGACTTAATGCTACTTCATAATTACACCACGACTCATAACGAAGTGTAGTCTGATTGGAGGGTCGATTTGACTTGTAACCAGGGAGTCTCGTTGCTGCTTTTAAAGGTTCACTGAAATCCATGCAATCACGACTTGTTATTCAGGGGTACGGGAGAGGCACAGTTCTGTCAGGTAAAGGCAATGCGAGTGTTAGTTTTGCCCTACAGGCGCGGGTGAGCAATGGGCCCACTGCAGTGGAGCGATGTGTAGGATTACCATCGCCTGACCCACTTTGGCCGAGGAAAAACGAGCCGCATCCCCGCAGACGCCCTTGGTAGCCACAACCTCCATTACTCTATGTTTACGTTTTTCCAGAGTCTCCCCTTCACTCCCCTTCCTCGATCACTGACAGCTGGGAAGAGAGGGAAGAAGCATCAAATCCCCACATTTTAATTTTACTTTTGGCCACAGTTCTACCTCTGCTCTATATTAACTGTTCACTCTCTTCATGCTGCTGGAGAGGAACGCCTTCATGTGGTGGAACTTATTTAACCAGGCGGCTCCACTGTCTGTTTATACTAACGTCCCACAACTACTTCGATATTCCCCAAAAGGAGGGTGGTGGACTGCAGGAGGGAGGGCAGGTTAAGCATACGATCCACTGGGTACACGTTCAGATGACACTGGGGTTAGAACTACTACTATTATTACTTTCTTAAAGCTTAAATGAATTCCCCGTCTGGATGTGAACTTAATATCGAAGGAAAGGAAAAAGAAGGCTTAGAAATAATGCCTGTCGACTGCACGAGAGCCATTAACGCAGACAATCAATTTTTGCTGACACATTATTGGAGTAAGATACGACCCGCAATATTTGGTGTTAGTTCCAGGACCCAATATGCACTGCTGAGTGAAGAGGGACAAGGGACAATAGCAAGGGAAGGAAAGGGAGGTCAAATTTAATTCTTCCCTACGAGCGGCCTGTCCTAAGATGAAGAAAATCGTCTGGGGATTAATAGTACATTCGACTGATGGTAGGAAGAACGATACATAAATGATCTCATAATTCTACATGTGCTAGTCACAAAAATAAAGCGCTATGGAAGGGATATAGTGCCATAGCATTGTTTTCTTCTGGTACTGACCTATGTGAAATGAAAAGGACGAATACCTGAAATTAAAAGTGAAAGAGTAGAGCAAATCCTTCCTGTGGCAACGAGAGGGAAATGAAATCCGCATCCCACTGAAGAGGTTAAAACAGAGTACAGATCCGACTTAATGAATCACTTGGTGCTTGAAGGCGGAGTGCTGTGATGAATGGATTCTGAGCGGCGGGTCAAGGGTAATCGGTGCCGAGTGTGTAATTTGTTGCACACACACACACACACACACACACATACATACACACTTTTTCGAAAAATTTTGCTGTTTCACTCACAAAGTCAAACAGAAAAACTCACACACAGAGACTCCTCATGGCATTTTACATACATGCATGGGTACAGGTTGATGCATATACACATTTATACATTTTTACTGCCTGTGTGTGTGTGTGTGTGTGTGTGTGTGTGTGTGTGTGTGTGTGTGTGTGTGTGTGTGTGTGTGTGTGTGTGTGTGTGTGTGTGTGTGTGTGTGTGTGTGTGTTTTATGTGTGTACGTAAACCGGCCGCTACATACGTGACATACATACTGTTTCATACCCAAGTCAAAATAGTCTCATGCACAAAAATTCATGCTATTTCACAGATAGATAGACCGACAGACCGATAGAGAGATTCACAGACATTTTTGGGATGGGTGGTGATGGTGGTAATAATGGCGAATGGCAAAGAACTATTTCCGTGATATTTTGCTCGTGTCGCCCGTTTGTCGTGTCTTTCTCAAACAGGCAAACAGACAGACAGATGGATAGATGGACAGATACAGATAGATTCAGACAGACAGACAGACAGATGGATAGATGGACAGATAAAGATAGATTCAGACAGACAGACAGAGAGATCAATGTCGAATGACTGGTGATAGAGGCAATAGCAGTAAAGGATGAAGAGATAATTTGGCCGCATTTCACCTTACTTGCGTCACTCATTTGTCGCGTCATTCTCAGACAGACAGACAGACAGACTCAGAGATAGATAGATAGATAGATAGATATATGGATAGATAGATAGATAAAAAGAAAAATAGGCATACAGATAGACTGAGGTAGACACAAACAGATAGATAAACGGAGAAGCCATTTTCGACTCCAGAGGGACAGCGCCAATGTAGGTGAGGGACAAAGGAACCATTTGGCTTTTATCACAACACTCGAGTCGCACATTTGTTTTGTCATTTCCAGATAGACAGCGATAGCCAGATAGATAGTGATACCCAGATAGATAAACAGAAGGCAGATAGACAGAGACAGCCAGATAGATAAACAGGTTGATATAAACAGGTACTCAGACGGACGATAAATATTCACACATCGATAAACTACCATAGAGGGAAATACAGACAGATGTGCAATTAGACAAAAATAGACACAAACCGACAGACAGACAGACAAACAGATCGACAATTTTCGAGTGGCTGGGGAACGCGAAGGACCACACAACAATTTGCTTTCTATCACTTCAATCTCGTCTCACATTTGTCCCATCACTCTCAGCTGCGAACTTATATGGGACGTTCGTTTTCGTTTTTAAAGGCTCCAACGTGTTTCCACGCGTCGGCCTTGGTCACCTAATGGCGGCTCTCCATGCTGCTCGATCTCTAGTAGCCTCTCTATTCAGTCCCTTCCATGGCTTCATCTCAGGATTTTTTCGGTCTACCTCCTACCCCTAACGTTAACACTTCTTACTTTCTGCATCATCCTCTCCACATGCCCAAAACCGCCTCACTCTACCCTCCTCATCAGAGCACCAATACACTCCAGTCCCATCCCACCTCTTAACACTTCCATCGTAAAGCTAGCCCCCCTCCAGGCCTCGCACTCAAGGACGCACTGCACATCCACCTAATCATCGTCGTTTCTGTACGTCTGAGCCTGCGAATATCGTCTTCCCTAACTGCCCAGGTCTCACTATCATACAGCATTCCACTCCTAACACACGCCGCATACAAAGATCCTTTAGGACAGGGGGAGAGCCCTCTCAATGTCAGGAGATGCAACAGGGAGGGGGAGGTAAGTAATCCGGATCTTGTTCCAGCGGAATATTGTGCCTTAGCAAACAGATTCTGCCTACTTTAACCCCTTCAGTACGGTGACGTTGCATTTTACTCCTGTTAATTTCAGACGATTTTATTTGGGGGGCGACTTTTAGTATTTGATGAGATAGTCTTCGTAGGTCCCCTCACTACGAGAGATAATTCCAGACTGAATAAAATCGTCTGGAGGAAGCAAGAATTAACTAAGAAAAACGTCTCTGTATTAAAGGGGCTGACCCACTCATCATCGAGGCAGCTCTAGTTTTTATTATTATTATTATTATTATTATTATTCCAACTACTGCAAGACGATTTTCTTCAGCTGGTGTGAGCACTGGAGTCTGAGTGCTAATAATGCCACCACCAACCCTCTCTCGATCAGGACAACTCTTGACATTCTATTCCACCTAGTGCTGAACGATTTTACTCAGCTGCGAGTGAGTCATAGGAGCCTGAGACAATTAATGGTCCTCGTGCAGTCGATACGCAAGAATCTCCTCTCTCTCTCTCTCTCTCTCTCTCTGAATGATGCCCGGTACTTGTAACTTTCCACTCTCCCCACCTCAACCTCCTCGCCCCCGCTCCCCACTGACACACCAAACTGGAATACTGATAGGTTCCTTGAGCGCGCGCGTGCGTGCGTGCGTGCGTGCGTGCGTGTGTGTGTGTGTGTGTGTGTGTGTGTGTGTGTGTGTGTGTGTGTGTGTGTGTGTGTGTGTGTGTGTGTAAGTGCGTGCGTGCGTGTGTGTGTGTGTGTGTGTGTGTGTGTGTGTGTGTAAACTGGCGTACAATCAGGGACAAGAGTTAGCACACTACTCTGCCTACACTAAGAGCATAAACGTCACTATCCTTCCACGCGTTACACTTTGGAAAAATCTATGGGTTGAGAGATTTACAAAGCCTCTCTTAGCTTATTCTTTTACTCCTTGTCACATTTTTTCTCTACTATGGCACTCGACACACCATACTGCTTCTAACACACTCATTTCTTCTCATTTCTTCATCATCACATCTTTCTGTGTTAAGATGAATACCCGCTACTTGAAGTTAATATTTTCACGTCAGCTAGTCTTTTATATTGTTACATTTTCTATATTAAAGTACGTGATTTTTACCCCACCACCTTTCCTTAAGCCTCTCACTGAAGCCGCCTTTTATCAGCTTATCATCTTATCCCTGTTACGGCACACGAGAAACATTTCACCATCCCTTCTTATCACTCTCCCTTCAGCTCATTTTATCCCTCCTCGTATCTCCATGTTACAGTATTCAACCTTATCTAATCATTATCACTTATCTATTTTATCAGTACACAGGGATAACCCTCATCACCTCTCCCAGACACTTTCACTCCAGGTAATCTAATGTGTCAAAACAAATCTGTTATTATCTTATCTCCCTCTCTTCCAGCACAAGATTGGAAGGGGTTTTACTGCCCTTATAGTGTAAATCCATTGCTCCCAAGCACCTCTTCATTAGCGATTTATTTATGGATGTGGCTGGTTGATTTCAATTTGTATGGTGGGATACAATAACACTGACTTCCCAAGGTTACAGGGGCTAAAGGTAAGGATTCTGTTTCCCAATTCATAAGGAAAAGATTAGGCAGAAAACACGTCTTTGCCGCACAGTACGTTGTTTGTGTCTGTGTCTGAGTATCTCGAACACAGCGGTGCACAGTAGGCCTATGGTACTCGCATACGAAAAGTTATAGAGCACTCTGTAGGCCTAGGGTACATGAAAATTAATATCATCATACAGGAGATCAAGCACTCCTTCATGGTAGAAAGACATGTGACGGAAAAAAATACGAGTACCTCTAAATACAGCGTCGCTCTGTAGGCCGTTATGAAAATTAATATCTCCACAGTCCTGAAAAAAATAAAACATGGTGAGGAAAACATGTGTGGAATATAAGTTAATGGTGACGGAAAAGAGGCACAGACAGACAGACAATACTTCTGAATTCAGTGTCACTCTGTAGGCGTTTATGAAAAATTTATATCACCATCCTCATGACCAAACAGGAGAACCAAATCTTCTCATGGACGAAAACAAGTGTGCACTACATATTAAAGGTCAGGGAAGAGAGAGGCAAACAGGATAACCGCTCGCTCAAACACCTAGTATGATGATCTGTGGACTTACGTTAGGTTCCTGTGTATCAACGCTTATTACCAAAGACCATACTGTAGATTCTACCCTCCTCAAATCTTAAATCCGTAGTGGTTATAAGTTTTAATTATTACTGTACAGCCGACAGGTATTAATCAGTTTCACTCTAACTAAAACACTAAACCTGTAAGAGATTCACATACTCTGCATACCTGAGAATATATGGTCAATGAGAGTTAGACAGTAAGGACGACGTCCATATATAAAGTCGCCTGGATCCTTGGTATGGCTAGATATGTGTGTGTGTGTGTGTGTGTGTGTGTGTGTGTGTGTGTGTGTGTGTGTGTGTGTGTGTGTGTGTACCTAGGGAACATACAGTATATTGCCACGGACAGTTATAGGGTATGATGACGACCTCCTATGATGTAGATCCCTGGCGACGTAGGTGTCTGGGAGTGTGTAGTTAGGTGTCGGGACCGCCTGAGCTGCGCCTGGCATAGTAACACGTCCTCGCTTCGTCACAAATACCGTCACTGTCATGCGAAAAGTCTGCGGGCAGGAGTGGCGGCCTTCAACGACAAATTGACTTAGAATACGATGACAGTTATAGTAGGACTCGCGCCCGTTTGCGGCTGTGGTGTGGCCCGCACCTGTGTACAATGGTGCCACGTTTCCCCAACTTGCGATGTGAAACGGAAGCTATTTATGTACAAGGCATCACAAATTCGATAAATTCAGATGAATAAAACTTACACTTGTGTATTTTGATGGATGAATCAACAGTAATCTTATTATGCCTAAAATATTTATACAGTAACACAGAAACATGGCATACATATTGTACAGTGTTGCTAAAAGAAATTGTAGTCACTTTTAATGGTTTTTAGCGTAGTTTTAGGGTGGGTAATAATATTACAGTTATGGATATAAGATAATGAGCCTGAAAAAAAGAAGAAATATGCCAATATCCAAAGTAAAAGAAATAATTCATGTAATTCTTGTGAGTGGCAACACTTACCCAGTCTGGCCTCAGGTAAAGTACGTACCTCCGTAGACCCACGCATAGCTTGTACAGGTGTTGCTAGGGAAAAATGCTCACATTTACTGGCTTTTACCATAATTTTAAGGACGAGGAATAATCACATTTATAATCATAAGCTAATATGTAGGACAAAATAGTAGGCATATGCCAATACCGAAGTAAAAAAAAAAAAAAAATTCACTCGCGAGCGGCAACATTTCACACCCAGTCGGTGAGAGAGAGAGAGAGAGAGAGAGAGAGAGAGAAAGGCATGCATTGAATGCATTGTCGGCATCACTAAATATAACAAAACCAAATTAACAAATGAAAGCACAATTATAAATAACTTATAAAAGAATCAAAAGTACTCAGAGTGGCTCACATTTCCCGCCAGGAGAGAGAGAGAGAGAGAGAGAAAGAGAGAGAGAGAGATAACGGTATAGAAAACGTGGCAACACTGTATACAGGTGCGGGCCACACCACAGCCGCAAACGTGGGCGAGTCCTACTATAGTGGCGCTATTTTAATCTGCCAGAGGAACTAAAGTAGAAGTGTTCGCTTTGAGATGCCGTTATGATCTGATGTTATATTACGTGTTCATATGCTTGGTGAGATACCGTATATATGACTGAATTCTTAACAAACTGCACATGACGAGGTTTTCGGAAATCTTGCGTCCTACGGGCTAAGGTGGCTTTCTGCAGTCATCACTGATACGAATGTATTCCTAGCATTGTGTCCCGCCTTCCATGTTTCTCATTCCTCTCTGAAAGTCAGTTTCATTCCTTCTCATACTCTTGCTGTGTGCTTCATATTGCCATCACATACTGTTATTATCATCACTACTTCTACTACTACCATTATTATTATTATTATTATTATGCAACACTTACCATCACCAGAGGCTGCAAGGGAGTGTCGGCCAATTTTTCATCATCACAGTACAGTTGCAAACAATATAATTCCACCTCCAATCGAGCAATTATACAACTCAACAAAATATTCTGACAAAGATGTTGGATTATGAAGCTTGCATTACCAAGTTTCCAAGGCTATTGTTCACTTTCTCTCTATTTATCGTTACAAAGTGAATCGATAATAATGACCGAAATAACACCTGTATTACTGTACCGTGAAAAAATACAGGTAACGGTACAGGTGGTCGGCTTATCCCTACAAGGTGTGATAGGAATGGACAAGATAGTGAAACAGCTCATTATTATGCCTCTTGATCAAGGATGAGGGGAGGGGGGTAGAGTTTGACGTGTGTGTGTGTGTGTGTGTGTGTGTGTGTGTGTGTGTGTGTGTGTGTGTGTGTGTGTGTGTGTGTGTGTGTGTGTGTGCAGAAAAAACTTATTGCTATGACCCACCAACAAGGACAGAGGGGCTTCAGTTTATCGTGTGTGTGTGTGTGTGTGTGTGTGTGTGTGTGTGTGTGTGTGTGTGTGTGCTTTAAAATCATACATAAAACAAAATAACAGCAGCCACCTATAACACAATGATCCGTTGCTTGTGGCCTTCCCTCCTTGAAGAGGCCCCTCGTAGTGAAGGGGTGAGACGTGGGCAGGGTGGCTTATCTGAGGGCAAGCCAGGGAGGGGGACGGGAGGGGGGAGGGAAAGCCAGGGGGGAGAAGGGGGGGTGTTGGAAGGACAGACTTGGAGGGCAAAAATCTGACCCAACCACCCACCCACCACTTTTACCCACTGCCTCACAGATAACACACAGAAAGGAACTGGGGGGAGGTCTGTCTGTCTGTCCGTTTTAGGAGAGAGATACAAAGGAACACAAACACAGGAGAGGTGGTAGTCAAGTGGTTAGAGAAGCGGTCTGCTGCTCAAAAGGACGCTAGTTCGAACTCAGGCCAGGGTAAGGACAAACTCTGATTTCTTTAATTTCGCTAAAGTGGACTGTAGGGATCTTCCACAGACCCACCGATATTCCAAAATAATACTCCTGCTAATATTCCTGAATGAGGCAGTCCTTGCATGAGATCAGTACTCTCTCTCTCTCTCTCTCTCTCTCTCTCACACACACACACACACACACACACACACACACCTTGTATCCTTGAAGATCCTCGCCGATATCACACGGTACGTATTCACCTGCCATCCTTCCATCTCCCTCTTACTTTGTTTCTCTGCTGGTGCTGCTTCCTTCCCTCTCTGAATTGCGTCTCTCAGTCCCTTGAATCTGGTAGCGTCTTTTACTGCCTTAATCTTGCTACCTACAGACGATTTTATTCAGCTTAGGGAAAACCTCCACAAAAAATAAATAACACATTCAATCCCTACAGTTGGAAAAAAAAAAAAAAAGGTGAAGACGCAAATAAACCGATATCTAAACACTTCAGTTCCATAAACCCCTTGAGAGCTGAATAAAATCGTCTGGGAATACCAAGAATTAACTAAGACGTGATTCACAGGGAAGGAACTTAAGAACAAGCGCTGTCGTCGGCTTAAAAAAGGATTTACTGTACATATATGCTAGCGACATGTTGAGAAGGCGATTTTGTGCTTATCAATACCTCTTCAGTGTAGCTTCCTCAATGGGGTTTATCCTCTTAAAGTGCAGTTACAATGGCACAGCTCTTGTTCCGCATGTACAAGATAAAGTAACATAAATTAGGCTATTGCGGAAATATTAGCTGTCTGTCTGTCTCTGTCTCCCTCTCTCTATCTCTGTCTCCCTCCCTTTGTCTGTCTGTCTGTGCCATCCTCGGTGCGTCGAAGAGGAACACTCAATATATGAAAGTCATCTACATTTAGGGAACTCGGGCTTTTGCATTCCCTTACCCGGGCACAAATTCTCGGAAGCACGTTGTTATCAGGTAAAGCAGGCAACTCGCTCGCTGTTTTGTGACCCAATATGTAAACAGTGAGAGTTACTGGTGCACGGGAAGTAGGCTACACTTGAATGAACACAACTTGCTAAGTAAAAAGGCATATAAGCGAGCGGAACTTTGGGTCAAGGCTGCACAGACCATGAGCCCTACCCAAGTGGAACAGCTTTATGTGGGGTGCTAGAACAGTGGAACAGTTGGGGGGGAGGAACAGTGGAACAGCTTTATGTGGGGGTCATGGAACAGTGGAACCGCTTTACGTGGGGTGAAGGAACAGTGGAACCGCTTTACGTGGAGTGGTGGAACAGCTTTTTGTGAGGTGGAGGAAGAGTGGAACAGCTTTATGTGGGGTGGTGGAACATGGTAGAGGGTTATGTGGCCACCAGGAAGGTAAGGAAGAGTCCATTTTAAAACAGACGCTGCTTTTCGACTCCGTGTTCTTTTAATGCTCCTCCATATTTTCCTTTCCAGTTTCTACAATATTCCCCTAATCTTTCTCAAGCTTTCACTGTACCTCGACCCGTGTTCCTATAATACTCCTCTGTCTGCTTCTTTCCATTTTTTACAATATTCCTCTAATCTTCAAGCCTGTGCTATAATTTGATCACGTTCTCCTATAACTCCTATCTCAGTCTTTTCCGCTTCATTTCGATCCCCCTTTTTCTACCCTTCGCTTCCTTAAATTTGTGTGTTTGAATAATATTTTACTTTGGCACTATTGTCGGCTCCATTAATTTCCCGCGTCTTTTATATTTCACTTCGTTTGTATCTTTCGCGCCACTGAATCCCTGTTTATTTAATACGAATATCACTTTGTTTCCATCTTTTGCGCCATTATATATCTGGGTTTTTATAATATTTCACTCTGTCTATATCTTTCGCTCTATTAATTCCTTGCCTTCTTTTTTTTTCTTTTCTTACTTCGTCTCAATCTTTTGCTCTTCTTCGATATAATGTTCCTATAATACAACCCGGTCTCTATAATTATGCCCTAGTTTCCGTCTATATCACTTACCCCTTCCATATTTTTCACTCAGGTCTTTATCTTCCTCTTCAGTTCAACCTCCAGTTGTTATCTTTCACTCCACGTTGACCCTGCGTTGATTGTATCTCTCACCGTCTTCCATCCTTATCTTTCATTCCTTTCGACCTTGCGTCCTCTGTATCTCTCACGCCGTCTTTATCATCTTTTACTCTACTCTCTGTCTCTCACTGGATTCAATCTTTCTCATTTCTTTCGACTCCTTGTTCTCTCTCTCTTTCATTCCGTTATTTATCTCTCTTTCCCTGTATTCTCTCTTTCATTCCCATATTAGTCTCTCACTCCTTTTTACGAAGTGTTGTCTGTTATGTCCAGTTCAAGCCACCTTCCCCGTCTTCCTCATCACTTCCACGGTCCTCCTCTCTCTGTATCTCACTCCTCTCGATGCCACGCTGTCTCTGTCTCTCCTTATCTCTGTCTCTCATCACCCGGATCAAACTAGGTCACTGGGTCTCCTCACGGCCATGGAATCCACCCGATAAAAAGAAAATAATTGGTTTTGGTGACTCCCGCGTCGCCCCTCCACGCGGCAGATAACTGAGTGAGTGAGATCAAAGAATTGCCTGTGCTCGGTCGCTGGAGAAGGAGGAGGAGGAGGAGGAGGATGTTGTCATTTCTGATTACCAGGTCACAGGAGACGTACAGAAGGTCGTCTGAAATTCTGAGGCTCTTTCAACATCCTCCTATAGTAAATTATACGATTTTGACTATACTGGAAACGCCACATCAACGATACTGTCATATATTCTATTTTTCACTCGCAGGGAGTCGACGCTCTGGGAGAAAAATAATGAACAGTTGGAAATATTTACTAATTCTGGTGGTGCATGGGACTGAGAATAAAACCTACTTTAGGATTAATATTTGTAGCTTCCTTTGTGAATATTCCTAGCGGTCACAATCAAATAATTTTTGTATTTTTTGCTTTTCAGCCTCGTGCACCTGACACAAGGACCTCGCCTTCACATTTGGTAAACATACTCTATACATTTATGCACATACGTCACCTCTCTCTCTCTCTCTCTTTCTCTCTCTCTACTTATCTACTTATCTATCTCTACCTATCAATCTATCTGTCCATCAATGTCTCTATGTACACACACGAGTGTCTTATGCATCCAAGATAGTATATGAACAAGCATACTTAAGATCACTAAGCTGTACCTGATGAAGAAAAGATCACATTAAGGCGAGCTTCACAGAGTCTTATAGCACAACACCAACCATCTCCCTCCCTCCCTCAGCTGCCCCCACGCTTCAAGGAATTTCAGAGAGGCAAGAATACACCCGAATCATGGATAAAATATAACTGTGATTTATACTTTGTTCCTGAACTTGTTATCCAGCACTAGTTTAAAGAGATCCTGCAGGAGTACTTGGTTCAAAATGCAGATTGTACAAAAGCGCACACAGGTACTGAACTTCATTACGATCAATAAGAAAACAGCGAACAATGAATTCTGAAACCCAGTGATGAGACCTTAGGAACCCAACGACCTTTTCGGCGTAATATGGAACATTTTCGTAATCATTCAACTAAAGACCGGAACGCTACTAATGTCTATAATTATAAGGCATCTGTGCTGTTTGACCTGAATGCAACTTTCATGCCAGTTCATCAGCATTGGCAGTGCAAATGCAAGGGGGTTCAGGGGATACGTGGTAGAGCCCTGCACGCACACACACACACACACACACACACACACACACACACACACACACACACACACACACACACACACACACACACACACACACACATTGTTTAGGGGGCACCAGAAGGATTAACAACTAGGGACCAAGTAAATTAATAAAACGATGATGCCCTTCTTGTCATAATCATAAATTCCTTTTGCGGGATGGGCAAGGAGGGTATAATAGAAGCTTCCCATGTCTCTCGTTCATCCTGTAATTTCTATCTGAGTCACGAAAGGGAGTTGATCTTGCGTCCCCACCTTCCCTCCTTCACACACCTCATCCCTCTATCTTTGAACGAAAAAGGAGTGGACAATATAATAAAGACTGACAAAGAGAGGAAGGAGGAATACAGAAGGAAAGAGGAATGTAGATAAAGAGGGACGAAATGGAAAAAAGAAGAAAAGAGAGGAAATGACAAACCACTGAGAAAAGGTGAAGGAAAGAAGAATAAAGACAAGAAGACAAAGGGAAGAGAGAAGAAAACAGAAGGAAAGAAGAGACGAAAGGAGGAGCAAAACGGAAGGAAAGAACAGAAAGAAAGATGAATGGATGAGGAAAAGCAGAAGGCGACAAGAAAAGAGAGGGAAGGGACGAAAGAACGATGAAAGAGAATAAGGAAAAGGGAAGGAAACGAAAGAGCAGGCACAAGAAAAAGAAGAAAGGAGAAAGGGGGAGACGACAGGACGAGGCAACTGAGAAAAAATACAGTGAAATGAAATAAATTACGACAAGAACACGTCTGGGAGGGAAAATATAAAAAAAAGGGGAAAGTAGTGAAGGGGAGAGAAGTAGGATATATAAAATGAAGCTGACAGGGAGTGTAACATTTGGCCGGACGTAAGAGGAAAGGTGGAAGATAAAACAAGGAGAGTTTTCTTATCCTCTTTCCTTTTCTTTTCTTTTGTCCTGGTGTCAAGAAATGTGGTTCAGTTATTATACTTTATCCCTTCAGCCCTAGGTTGTACTTTTTTTTTTTAATTCTTCGTCCTCTCCCTCCACCATTAAGGCGGGTATGCAGCACCCGTCTCGCATCGCACCCTCATCCCTTATCTGTCCAGCTCCCTACGGTAACCGATACGCTTAGTCCTTCCTATATGCAACTGGTCAACTCTGGAACTGTTCTTATCAGTATTCCCTCTGCCTAGGACCTTCAGTCTTTTAAACGCAATGTGACCAGGGATCTTGAAAGGAACGTAACCTAATTTTGGCTCTCATATACTTATTTATTTTTCTGAAAAGGATTGCTTTTTCCTGGATTTCAGTGTTTTGGTTCTTATATATAACAATGGTACTTAAGTCCCAAACTGTGCAATATCGATAACCGATAATATTTTTTCTATTTCTTCACCACACACACACACACACACACACACACACACACACACACACACAAGAAATCCCCATATAAGCACGTACCTTTCTTAGCATGACCTAAAAGCGCAAATGAGGAGTATGCAGTGAGGGTTGGGCTGTGGGCGACAACAGGTGCGGGGAGAGGGACATGGCTGTGTGTGTCCTACGTGTGCTTGCAACATGAATATTCAGTGGATCAGTTGCAGAGATGTTGCAAATAGAAATGAGGGGTGTTGCAAAGAGAACTGCAGAGGTGTTGCAAAGGGCACTGCAGAGGTGTTGCAAAAGGAACTGCAGAGATGTTGCAAAAGGGAACTGCAGCGATGTTGCAAAGAGTACTGTAGAGATGTTGCAAAGGGTACTGTAGAGCTGCAAATGATACTGCAGGGATGTTGCAAAGGGTACAGCAGAGATGTTGCAAAGGGCGCCGCAGAGATGTTGCAAAGGGAAGTGGCATTTAACTACGCCCGCCAGACAACTCGCCTTTCATGCTTCCATGGAGGTGGTGGCAGAGACATGTAAAGAAATTTAGTGTAAGAATCATCCCATATTTTGGAAAGATAAAAGAAGATGAAGGCTTGGGACTAATGGGTATCAACTGCACGAGATTCAATAAGGCAGATAACCAATTTCTACCAAGTCACAATCATCCCCTAAAATACGATATGCAACAATCTAACTTTCTTCTAGGTCCCTAGTTGCAAAATTGCTTACAGAAAAGAAGTGAGCATAATTCTTCCATTTTACATAATTTTACTGCCAAGTGATATTAAGAATGGATGTTTAATTGTTTCTCTGCATTTTTTTTTATCGCTAATAAGGCAGGTTAATATCAAGCCAGAGGGAAAAATTTTAATAAGTATTGGCTGAGTTTTATATCGTCAGATGGAAAATTTTCATATAATATTGGTCGCGTTTTCAGTCACACCAGATGTAAACATTTGAATAATAATAATAATAATAATAATAATAATAATAATAATAATAATAATAACAAATAAATTCAGATGACTTTCAAGTGACGCGAGGGAGAGAAAAGAAAAAGACATTTTTTTTTTTTCCTCTGCTTTATATACACTCAGCCTCTTAGGGCTCACTCTCAGCTGAACAAAATCGTCTGGCGTGAGCGAGAATTGAATTACGAGAGCTGTCCCGGCCATGAGAGGGTTAGGTGTGCCAGTATTAACACTCTCAGCCTCCTAGGACTCACTCCCAACTGAGGAATATCGTCTGGGATAAGCTGAAAGAGTACTAGAGTTGTCCCAGCCGTGAAAGAGTCAAGCCTCCGGTAAAATGCCGACTCTGTGATTAACTGCATCGCTTATACGAACATTTAACTACGTAAATAACAAAACAGAAATAAATGACAAAGAAATAACAAATAAAAGACAAAGAAATAACAGAGGACAAAAATAACAAATAAATGACAAAAAATAAATGACAAAGCAATAACAGAAATGGCAAAACAATAACAGAAATAACAAAATGACAAACATAACATACACATAAATGACAAATAACTGAAATAACAGACATAAATAACAACGAAAGCATCAGTCAGGCCTCAGGTGCACGAGAGAGGAAGAGGAAACTAACGAAGACAGAACGTGGGCTTTTTCTGTAAGTCCTTCACTTCCTGGATTCCGTCTCTCGACCTCCTTCTGCTCACTGGGTCTTATTCTTGGTGGCTTTTGAGATGTCGCAACACTTCTTCCATTGCAATTTATCCTGCACGTTAGACCATAGTATCCTCCTGTATGCCACTGATTTTTTTTATGCAAGGAAGAAGGAACCACAGGCCAGGAGCCCGCAAATTGTTCTCTCCAAGCAAAAACAAAAGATAACAGAGGGCCAATTTCAAGATCCGATATAAACACGGGAACGTTAAAGAGCAAAAACCCAAATAAATCGCCAAGGGAGAGGTGTTACGAAGCCCCCAGTCGCACCCAGAATACGACTTTACTTCCGGTTGGGCGGGTCCGGACACTGACGACCCAACCTTCGATGGTCACCAGAAAAATTCGTGCATATTCTCTACGACGACCGTTATTCGCAGTGTATATTTTCCCTATGATGTGGCGCTGACAAGAAACCTATGGATGGAGCTAAGCATCTGCGGCATTCACCCGGGACACAAACCTCCCGATACTTCTCTGACCCTGGTATGGCGGCACTGTTTGAGGCAATGGGGCGCTGGCTCCCTATATGGTGTACCGTACTGTTCCATACCCGAAGGAGAGTCCCACTGAAACAGTTACAGATCGTCGACGGGTCTGCTTGGCTAGAGAGACGAATTAAGCAACAACACAAGCCTATCATGTCGCCCATTCGTGTTGCATATTTTCGTTATGATGTCTCCGATTCGTGTTGCATATTTTCTCTATGATATCCCCAATTCGTGTTGCATATTTCCTCTATGATATCCCAATTCGTGTTGCATATTTTCTCTATGATGTCAATTCGTGTTGCATGTTTTCTCTACGACATCCCCAATTCGTGTTGCATATTTCCTCAATGATATCCCCAATTCGTGTTGCATATTCTCTCTATGATACTCCGATTTCCTGTTGCATATTATGGTTCTCGTGTTTCTGGACGCCTGAAGTTGTCGGCAAGGCGGTCACGTGTGGCGAATGTCAACTTTAAACCTGATGCCGAGGGTGTTTACAGATGAAGGTGTTAGTGAATACGGAATACCTAACAGTTAACCTTGGCCAGTCATAAATACAAATCAACGGGAGTCGTTTACTTGGCAACCCATTTTTATTTAAACACCTTGTCTTTTCTATGAGAGAGAGAGAGAGAGAGAGAGAGAGAGAGAGAAAATCCAACTTAGAGGTGACGTATCTACAAAAATGGTTTAATATAAATCTGCTCCTAATCACTTCACAACCAGATGTTCTTCCCAAGGTATTAAAAAAAAATCGTTTAATTAAATGCAAGAAAACTTATGAAAGACCGAATTTATGCAGACCATGTTCCTTGAAGGCCACTATCCTTCCCCTACCCCTTCCCTGTCAAGAAACTCTACGCTTTCGGTTCCAAGTGACAATAATTCGCTTCTAGGTGACAATAATGATTCTAGGTGACAATAATTCGCTTCTAGGTCACAATCACCAAGCTCTTAAAAGTTTGTTTATTGTTTATCATACACACCTCACCAGACCGTCAGGGCAGAGTAAGAATGATACCGTAGTCCATAAGTAACTAACAGCAAAAGCGGCGGAAGAGAAAGGATGACAAACGACTAAAACTAGACAGAACCAGAGCTAAAAATCACACAGAGGTACACTATTTTCGCATCCCATAATGACGATACGGAGTTCCCTTGACGCGCTGCACTGCCTACGCCACTCCAGTATTTTTCCTGCTTCCACTGTAGCAGCCAGGTATGGTCCTAACCTCAAGGAGACTACTGGGAATATTTATAAACTGTTACACTTTAGCTGGGTATAAGATTTCCTGTACGTCTGCATCCCTTATACAGACACCAAAGTTAAAAATAAAATCAGAGTGAGTATTTAAGTGACAGAATACTAAATAACAATATAACTTCCAATACCAGGTTACTATTATTAAGACTTGTATATATTGTAAAATGGCCAGGATCCATATAGATAGGACCCTTTGAGCTTCTACAGAACCCCATACAGGAAGCCTTCCCCTACTAGTTCACCTCAGGATTGCCCATCAGACAATCCATCAGTCCACGGTCAGTATGAATGCAGCGACCTGTCTGTTTACCGTGGCACTTCATCCTCTCTGTTAACACTCATGCAGAGATCCACGTACATAAGAGGACTGTTGGGCCTCATTAAACGAACTCTCTTGTCTATACCAATTGTCAGACACATTAAAAAAAAAAATCTATCTATCAATTGCCAGACGCCTTAATCCCGTAAGGGGTGGCCACAAACAAATCGCCTCCATGTCGCCCTGTCCCCAGCCACAGTTAAGGTTCCATCGATCCTACAGGTAATGAAGAAAAGGGAGAATTATGATTATTACCTATGAGATGCTCAAGGGTCATTTAGGCAGGTAATGAAAATTTGGTGGGTCTCAACCATCCCCTAGAACACAATATACAACAATCTAATTTACTTTCAGGTCCCCAGTGGTACTGCTGGGTGAACAGGGACAGCGGGGAAACAGGCTTTGCTTCACAGTCTGACCGGCCCGAGAATCGAACTCGAGGTCTTCCAGGTGTGAGCTGGATATGTTACCCCTGCACCACCTGTTCCGACCTCGATACATAACTATTTATTTATTTATGTTTATTTGTCTACCATGCCTAAAATTCACAAACAAGAGCTGTCCCCCCACCTCTCTCTCTCTCTCTCTCTCTCTCTCTCTCTCTCTTCCTTCTTCCTGCAAAAACAAATCTCAGCTGCGACATGAAATATATTGCTTTTTTTTTTTTTTTTTTTTTTTCTGGGCCCACGTTACCCGGTGACGTCATTCAATGTATTCACGTTTTCTGTTCCTGGAAGAGTACAATTCAGTGGCAGAAATAAAGTTAAGAAAATTTTGTGACGCACTGCTTAAGACAAAGGGCACTCCATTCACACACACACACACACACACACACACACACACACACACACACACCAATAAAACAACTGTTGGAAAAATACACGCAAAATCACTCACTCACAAAACCGGAACAAATAAGAAAATAAAAACAGATACCCAGAGGTGAAACAAGCAAAACAATAAAAGAACAAGAACAACAACAATAGCAACAAAACAACTCCAGCCCATTCACACAAACAAAGGAAGACCAAACAAAAACACTCACCACTCACACAAGGCAGGAACAAAGCAAGCACATACAAACAAAAGAAGACCAAGAAAACAAAAAAAAAAAAACACTCATCACTCACAATCAAATCAAGCACACACCCATATTCAAACACTCAAAACAAGAGAAAAACAAACACAAAATAAAGACAAAGTAAACACAATAAACACAATTAAACACAAAACAAACATAAACAAAATAAACACAAATAACCAAAGAAACAAATAAACAAAACACCAAGATGCACATATAAACAAAATAGACAAAATAAACAAAAACAAACAAAATGAAAATTAAACAAAATACACAAAATAAACACAAAAACAAACAATAAACAAAATAAAAACAAAAACAAACTAAATAAACAAATACACAAAACAAACACAAGTAAACACAAAATAAACAAAATAATAACAAATACGCAAAATAAACACAAATAAACACAAAATAAAAACAATTACATAAACAAAAATTAACACAAACCAAACACCAAACCCACACACCTTACAGCCTGAACTAAAAGGCTTCAGAAATTCCCCTCACGCCCCTGACAACCCTTTTTTTTTTTTCCTTCTTTCTTTTTTTTCCCTACCCTGGCCTAAGGAAGGATGGGAGGTCAATGACACAGGAAGGGAACGCCTCGTATATCCACCGCCTTTATTTATGCTTTATTGCCTCTTTATTTGATTTATAACTCCTTTATTTAGGCTTTACTTCCTGTTGAATTATGCTTTATTTCCTCTTTAGGTCCTTTATTTCCCTCATTTTTACTTTATCTCCCCTTCATTTGTTTTATTTTCTCATTATTTAAGCTTTATTTCCTCTATGCTTTACTTCCTCTTTATTTGTTTTATTTCCTCTTTATTTATAGTTTATTTTCCTACTTATTTATGCGTTATTTTTCCTCTTTATTTATGCTTTATTTCCTCTGTATTACTCCTTTAATTTTATTTCCAGATTCATTTGTCTTATTTTTTTCAATCTAAAAGTGATTTTATTCAGCTTTATTCCTTATTTATTCTTATTACCTCCAGTCGATTTTTTTTGAGCTGAAGAAAGTAAGGGCCACTAATAATTACAGCCTCTCCCTCTCTCTCTCATCAGTTTTATTCTCGCTACCTCCAGCCGATTATCTTCAGCTTAAGGAAGACTTTAAAATTTTTGGAATAGAATAAATATATACTCCACCCCTCTTTATATTTCCATGTATTTCAATGTATTTTATATATATTTTTGGATTTTAATATGTATTTTAGCTACCCCCAGACAGTTATTTTTCTTTCCTTCTTTCTTTCATTTTTTTTTTTTTTTTTTTTTTTTTTTTTTGGGCATAGGGGAGACAGACAGGACCTTCATTATCGTTGACACAAGGCTGAACTACTGACTTTTTCAGCCTCTCTCTCTCTCTCTCTCTCTCTCTCTCTCTCTCTCTCTCTCTCTCTCTCTCTCTCTCTCAGTCTGGCTCTGGAGTTGAAGTTACGAACGAAAAATTGCATAAACTTATAATTTTTCATCATCGTCTTCATCATCATCATCATCATCATCACCATCATCAACAACGTCCCACTTACTCGTACATATGGAGTGTGAGGGATCCAGAAACCAGAACAGCAATGCACAAAAGCAGGAGTGTAGAATGGAATACAGATTGAAAGATGGAGGAATTGAGTTTCTGATGAAATATTTTACTCCAATAATTAACTACTGACGTCAGAAAACAGGTGTGCCATTGCCTCATCCCGTGTTTGCTGATGTAACTGCCAAGATAGACGATGTAAAATGCGGTAAAAAAAAAAAAGTGAGGAATCGAAATATAATACTCTGAGATGATGGGGTTCAATGTGGAAATAGTGGATGGGAGAGAGACAGATTATAGCTTGCATTCTTTGTTAATTTACAAAGAATTCCAGCTCTAACTTATCTCTCTCCCAACCAACATTTTCACTTCTATTAGGTCATCTACAGAGGTCAAAATGCAGCTCAGTTACTAACGAATCGCCAGAAGAGAACTTGTAGAAGGACTGAAACCAGAGGAACACCATTATTGACAGCTTTGGGAGAAGAACAGTGGCCGTCTATAACAGCAGCTACAGAAGGCCCAGAAAGGAATGTAATACTAGAGTTGTGGCGACCATGAGAGGGTCAACTGATAAGTGTCGTAAGCGAGGACTCTGCAGGCCACTCACACGGCAATTAAGTTCATCATAACAAAAAAGGCATGCCTCATTGTAATGGGGGCAAATAGATAGAGTTATATTAAAAAAGATGTTAAAAAAAAATACAGAAAATATATATTGTTTGCGTATAATCAGGAAGAATGCATTAAGATTCGGCTGGGTTTTATTTTTAGAAAGAAGGCGTATCACTGGAATAATGTACTCCATGGCCTGTTTCAACGATCGTTCCATGGTTCTTTCTTTTTTTTTCAGACAGACTGTTATTGTTTTATTTATTTTCTTTGTCATCTTAGAGGGAATCATAAGAGCCTGAGTGCTCATACTGGTACTATCAACAATCTCAAGGTAGGGACAACTCCAGTAATGTATTTTATTTCCAGCTGACGCCAAATGATTTTATTTTAACCGAGTGTGAGTCATAGGAGCCTGATAGTGTTAAAGTAAAAAAAAAATAATAATAAATAAAATAATAATAATAATAATAAGGTACCATCCTAAATTTTCATAAACTCAGAATTATCAGACACGAAAACATAGGTAAAAATATCTTTCAGGACAAAAATTGCACTTAAAATAGCGCTCTCAACATCTTTTCTTTTTTTACTTATTTTTTATATCTCTCTTACCTCTGTGCCTTGTAATTCCTTGATTCTAGACCTTACTTCATCCCACTCTTAGATGAAAAAAAGTAAAATTGATGAAAAGGATGACTATAATGACTTTGTACATTCTCTTTCCTTATTTGTGGATCCAACCTCACACGATCGTAAGGTGCGAAAAATGATGATGATGATGATGATGGTTTTCGTACTTATTCTTTTTTTATGGAACCTACCACACCCCGTCGTAAAGTGAGAAAATTGACATGATGATGATAATGATGATGATGATGATGACGACGATGATGATGACGATGCCGAAGATGATGATGATGATGATGATGATGACGACGACGACGACGACGACGACGATGATGATGACGATGATGATGATGATGCACAGAACGACCACAGGACATGCAACTTCTCGTGCGTGTGGCGGCCTCACTAAGAGCTCCTTTCACATCCCATTATATAATTAACCCCGCCCTCGTGGCACCGAGAAAGTAGAAATTTGGTGAGGCTTGTGTTGTGGCGATGTTGTTTGTTGCTGTGACAGGGAGGGACAACACTTAAGACTTCTGCAGTGACAGGACAACATATACACCGATAAACAAAAGCTCTAGATAATTCACAATCTATAGAACAGCATATAACACCATTAAATAACAGCTCAAAAAAAACTCTGCAGTGACAGAACAGCACGTAACAGCAACACATAACAACCCTCTCTGTAATTCTGCAGTGATAGGAATGCACAGAACATTGGCTCATAAAACTCCTATAAATTCTGCAGCATAAAACATCAACACAATAAGCCTCCCAAAGCTCCACAGTGATAGGAAGGCACATAACACAGACTCAAGAAAGCTCTCCAAAATTCAATAAGCCAAGGGAAGCTCAAAACAGCGATATATGATAGCTCAAAAAAAAAAAAATCTATAATCTAACATGAAAAAAATAAAACTATTGAAGTGTAACATTTAATACAATATCTGACCCCTATTATTCGAAAAAAAAAAAAAATCAGAAACCAAATAAAACAGTCTGTAGGTAACACGTCTGAGAAAAAAAAAAAATTACCTAAATTGAAGTAACATAACCTGTAGGTAACAAGTGTAAAATATATATTAAAACTGTCACCTAAATTTAATATACTCATCTGGCAGGGACAAGACTAAATACCCAAGAAGTCCTCAGGCTCAAGTGAATTAAAACTTTCACAATACTTGATTTGGCCAAGAAGTGGTCCATTAAACACCAGGTCGGCTGTGGCACCGTCCTTGGCCGCAATTGATGGGCAGGGTCGGTCAGTTTCTACACACACACACACACACACACACACACACACACACACACACACACACACACACACACTGCCAGTGGGGGTGATGCTAGCAGTTTTTGTTCTTCCGCGTTGACACCATTTTTGCTTGCTCCCTCCCAGTACTGTAGCTAAGCGGGAGTGTGTGTGTGTGTGTGTGTGTGTGTGTGTGTGTGTGTGTGTGATAGAGAGAGAGAGAGAGAGAGAGAGAGAGAGAGAGAGAGAGAGAGAGAGAGAGATACTCCATTCTATAACGAAAACTAGGCTATGTTTATACAGACAGACTGCTATTTTCAAGTTCACGTTTTTATTCCTTTTGTGACTCCAGTAAGGCATTCACTATCACTCGCATTTTTCCTCTCCAACCTTTCCCCAGTTACCTCTGCGCTATTCTTTTTCACCCTCACTCCTAAATTTCCCCTCTTCTTCACCCCTCCCCATCCTCTTTAACTTCCTCCCTGACCTCTTGCTCTGCTCCATAACTTTCCTCCTCCCTTACGCCTTCCGCTCACACCCTGACTCCCCTCTGATCTTTTCCCCTCACTCCATAGCGTCCCCTCGTTCCTTAAGATTTCCCTCAATCCCTCCCCCCACCCAAAAACTCCCCTTCCTCCCACCATAACTTCCCTCTCTCTCACCTTAACTTCACCCCTCACCCTTTCTCATTCACCCTGTTCTCTCACTCCTCCACCCTCATATCAAAACATCACGAATCACCCTTTACCTCACATCATAACTTCATACTTCACCCTTTCCACATCTATCCCTTCACCCTAAGCCCACACTCCAAGCCCACTCACGCTTTCACCGATTCCCTTCACTCAATTGCTTTCCCCTCACCCATTCTCATTCATGCATTTACCTTACATTATAACTTCAACATCTCAACTGATCCTCCCTCATCACGGCACTCTGTTCACCATTCATGTTCAAGAAGTGATAATAATAACAATACTACTACTACTACTACTAATAATAATAATAATAATGTTTTTGTTGCAACTATCCCCACTAGACATAACTGGTATATCTTAATCATCATCCATTAGTCCAATATCCAGTACTGTTTTGATGGGTCCTCTGGGTTAGGTTATTTAATCCAGATATTTAAGACTGGGGGAAACCATTCATTCGTCCCTGAGCGGCATCATATTCACCTTTTAAAATATTTGCACTGACTATGAAGCGATGGGAGGCTCGCTATTTGATATTACACTGCATAAAAGTATTGGGATAAAGTTATTAGAGGAGTATAGTTATTCTTTAAATCCCCCTTCAAGTTATAAGCAAGCCTCTCGACGTCACAGACCAAACCAGACTGCCTGGAGACTACCTTATAAGAAAAGAAAAAATAGAGAACAAGAGGCGTTGACTGATAAGGGAGACATTCACTCCCATTCCGGCCTTGTGTTGGACGAGAGAGAACAGGGGCTTTGAGGTAAAAAAAAAAAAATAAATAAGAAGAAGGAAAAAGAAACAGAAAAAAAGGGGAGAAAGACTAATAAAAAATCTTACACCTGTTACCTGGATTCGACGTCTTACCTTTGAGACCTGGAGGAATTACTTAGGTGAATATAAAACACCTGAGCAACACCTGAGTAATATCACCTACAATACCTAAATTAACTACCTCATTCTACCTCATCCTACGTCTATTGAATACATTAGGAATCGATTTGGCTTAAGTTCCTCCCCCCACCTCAACCCCCAACCTCCCTCCTCCCCTCCAGATGTTCACCATAGGCCCCTACAAAAAGAAAAACCAAAAAAATAAAAAAATAAAAAAAATAAAACTGGTTCTAGATAAGAGAGCCGTCTAGCCTCCCAATTCTGGTGGCGAAAGCAAGGAAGAATGATGTAGGTGTTTCTCAGCCGACCCTACCTCATCAGTCTCACACATCGGCCATGGAGAGGGACCTGTAATTTGGAGGCCGAGCGGGGTTTTTGGAGGTGATACAGATTTTTGGAGGAGAGGGAATTGTAATTTGGAGGCCGGGCGGATTTTTCGAGGTGATATAGATTTTTGGAGGCGTATTTTCTTTTTTTTTTTTGGGGGGGGAGTGTGAGCTATATTTCAGCGACTGATATTCTTTGGAGATTATTGGAGAGTGGAGGACAGTTTTGATGGTACACGATATCTTGGAGAGTGGATGCTAGTTTGGAGGAGTGACGTGGCTTGTCCATTTGTCTGTCACCAAGCATGTGGAATTCGGCCATGGAGAGGGAGCTATCATTTGGAGGGCGAGGTATATATTTTTTTGAGGGTGAGCCATAGTTTAGAGGCTAACTATATGATGGGGGGCAGCTGTTTAACCCTTTCTGTCCAACGTCTCCTTAAATTCTTGCAATCTCCAGACGGTTTTCTTCATCTAAGGCTAGACTTACGAACAGAAAAGTTTAATATTCTCCATTGTCCCCTTCACAACTAGAGAACCTTCCTAACTTGGATATAATCGGCTGCTACTATCAAGAATACCGTAGAATTATAGGCAAGTTTTCGTACTGAAGGACCCAATCTCTTGAATCAGGTGGCATCAGTACTTAGTTCATTCTTGCGACTTCCAGGGAATTTTATCAAGCTTAAAGGAGACGCCTTGAACTGCATGGGTACCCTTAATCAACCCCTTCTATACTAAAGGTGAAGAAAATCATTAAATATAACGTCTGGGAGGAAGAAGAATAAAACGAAAAATACAGCACGCCATCGGAATGAACGAGTTGTGAATATAAACTTCTGGGTCTCCTTCCTTGGCCATCCTTTAGGCAAAACAACACGATATCTTGTACCTTCCAACAGTGTCCCTAAAAATAAACAGATAAATCGCTAACCCTCATTTTTCGACGCCTTATTCGACTATCCTTCAGGCCAAACAACTCGATATTGGTGCACATGTTCGCGTTCTCTTTCTGTTTGGACGAAAGTATATATATTTTATCCAGTGTGTGTGTGTGTGTGTGTGTGTGTGTGTGTGTGTGTGTGTGTGTGTGTGTGTGTGTGTGTGTGTGTGTGTGTGTGTGTGTGTGTGTGTGTGTGTGTGTGTGTGTGTGTGTGTGTGTGTGTGTATCCGTCCCTGGAAGAGGGTCCAAGTAGGGCCGAAACAGTTTTATTTCCCCAGTGAACGCATTCCCCACGGTGCGTATTAATTCTTCGCGTTACACGTATACTGTCGATCATTCCTTCATCCACACAGCTCTCGATACCTTTCCCCTCCCAGATCAACGAATGCAGGTAACAATTTGCTAGGTAATCCTGTGGGAATAAGAGGATTAGTTGGTGTATTACAAGCAAATCAGAAACAGAGCAATTAGAAGCGAGGGAGAGACGGGACAAAGGCGAGGGGTTGAGGTAAGAGGCAATTAGGTGGTTATTTTAGGAGACTGCTCGTGAAAGGTCCTCACGAGGTTTGCGTGCATGACCTTCTCACTGCCCCTCCCCTGCCATATATTTTGCCTTCCCTGCCTCCTTGTTGTAATCGGCGTTCCTCCTGACCTCCATCCTGACCCTGTTTTTTGCGTCCTTTACTTTCTTCCTGATTCTCTCTCTCTCTCTCTCTCACTCTCTCTTCTGTACTTCCCTCATATCTCTTGACCTCAACTTTTCTTTGATTTCTCTCATTTTTTCCTTACCCTCTCACTACCCCTCTGCCCTTTTCCCCTCTCTCATTATATCTCCTCCCCTCTCTTCTTACGTCCTCTTTCTCCATCACCCCCTCCTCTTCTTTCCCTAAATATCACCCTCTCTCCTCTTCCCCTCTATGCCTACCCTTTTATTCCCTCGTCATTACCTCATCATTAACATTTTCCCCTCTCTATTTCCATTTCCCCTTTTCCCCTCAAGTCTCCCTCAGTACCGTCCCTTTCCCCCTCTTTTTCCTTCTTTTGTTCCTTTCCCTTCTCCTTCCCTCACTACCCCTTTCCCCTTTCCATCTCACCCCTCCTCTTCTTCTCCCCCTTTCCCCCTCTCCTATCCTTCATTTCCCTGTCTTCTCCTTTCTCATAATTTTCATCTCTCCACTAGCAATCTCATTCTCTCTCTCCTCTCTCCATTTTTCTCCTCTCATTACCCCATCTCTTACTCTATCCCCGTTCCTACTCTCTCTCTCTCTCTCTCTCAACCCTGTCCCCTTTCCTCCACAATTTCCCTCTTGCCGCTCCGACCCTGCTTGCATGGATGGTGTGTCTGTTTTTCAGTTTATATCAGTCCTCCCTTTCCTTCATACCACCAGATACACCAGCAACGTGGGAAAGTTACCTATAATTAAGACTTCTACGACTACCCACCTGAGAGAGAGAGAGAGAGAGAGAGAGAGAGAGAGAGAGAGAGAGAGAGAGAGAGAGAGAGAGACGCCCTTCAGTACTACAGAAAGGCAGTGATGTGGATCGTGACCCAAATTTGTTCATTACACTCCGCTGACCCACCAGTCCTAATTGCTATGCACCACACACACACACACACACACACACACACACACACACACACACTATGACCTTCGAGAAGCATTATAATTACAATAAAATAGCTAGGATCCCACGCCCAACCACCTACCCCTTCTCACACACAGGCAGTAATAAATAATAAATATGTACCTGCCTGCTTGTTTATCTAGCTATCTCATCCTCTATGTAAACCAGTACACCTCTTGAACTTTCTTATTGCTCGCTCTCTCTCTCTCTCTCTCTATCGAAATGCCAAAAATATGGAGACAGACGACGCGCAGACACTGATTTAGGCGTGGCAGGGAAAGACAAAACCGTGAGCGTCATTCCTGAGAGAGAGAGGTTTTGTCTGGAAGTGACAGGATCGAACCGGATGAGGAACCCTAACTCCTTCCACCTCGGTCTGGGGCCCAGGTGTCGTCAGATGGCCAGGTAGTAACCAAGGAGATTCAGTCCCACCTCAGGCCCGTCGAATTTCAATGCAGCCCACCACCCGGATTGCCCCAGTTCCGCTAAATGAAAGCAAATTAAGTATCGTGGCTCAGGGAAGGATGGCTAGCCCGGGATCCACGAACACGCTTACGAACACACTCAACTTCCTATCGTAACTTTATATTTATTTATTTATTTTTTAGGAAGGACAAGGATCGTGGTAATATTTCGTCTTCTGCACAGATAAATACAGGATGCCCCCCAGGTGAACTTCCCAGGTGAGTTCGTCTGGTTATTCTGCAGGTCTATCGCTATTTTTTATTTCCCAGCCATGATTTTTAGGGTGTCAGTTCCCCTCACCAAATCAAAAATTCTCAAAAACAGTGAAATGAAGACAGATATGGCTTTGATATCTTAGTACATGTTAAAAATAGGGGAAGGTGAGCACGTGGATATAAAAGAAATTGATATAAATAGCACAAAATTGGATATGCAGTTCCCATGTCTACTCTGAAAGCACAGGTACAAACTCAACGTCTACTTAATTATTATTATTATTATTATTATTACTGTTCTCTGGACCCAAATTCACCGCATTCTCAGGTGTCGAAAGAGAACTGCGTGTGGTGGGGAGGGAGGAAGGGGAAAAGGGGGGGGGGGTGAAGTAGGATAATTCTGACGTGGGGGAGGGAGGAGAAGAAGGACCAGATACGGCGTAGTGGAGTGTGTGTGTATGTGTATGTGAGAGAAAGGTGGGCCTACATGCTAGCGACTTCATCACGTCACCTGGATTATACAGAGTACCGTAAGTCAGAAGTCAGGAAGCTTAGGGGGAAAAGATTGTTCTCTTTCTTTCTCTCTCTCTGTGTATATATATATATATATATATATATATATATATATATATATATATATATATATATATATATATATATATATATATATACACACACACACACACACACAAAGAGAGAGAGAGAGAGACAGACAGACAGACAGACAGACAGGCAGACAGACAGAGAGTGCCAGGTACGAATATAGGTTAACAAATAACATACCGTGTAAACAGGACCATTCAAATTTGAAAAGAATGTGATCAGGCAAGCATAAAGGTGCAGGTCCATTATACAACACAACCAGCACTCGGCTATATTTATACACAAAATTATTCAGTGAAGGACGATCCCTTCATTTACGTTCAAGGTTTTATCCACATGAACGAATTTTTGCGAGAAACGAGGATAGTTTGAACTCACAGTGTCACCGGCCCACACGTCGCTTTGAATTCAACAACAGGAAGCCATAGATCACACCTCTGTGCTATCGAGAAGAATCACTGTGAGTGTTGCACATTTATTTTGTTGTAATTATAATAAAAACTATATATTTAATTTAAAGATTTCAATTGTTAACTCGACTCTGCACCGTATTATGCTAACGGTTCTCAAAGACTTATATGAGAAGCTGAATAATGAATATCCTGAACAGCAGATGGATTCTAAATACTTGTAATAAACTGTAGTCTTTAAAATAGGGAACAGTGTAAAAAATAATATATTTATTAATGCTTTTAAGCATTCAGTAAAACAGTTCCACATACAGGAATCTGAATGTAAACTGTCTATGAATGAAAATTATTATTATTATTATTATTATTATTATCATTATTATTATCATTATTGTGATATCATCACTATTATTACTTTTGCTCGCTTAAAGCCCGCCTTCGGCGGCCTCAGTTCGATGTTAAAAGGCCAGAAACGAGTCATAACTTGGGAACCCGTGGACCGATTGGACTGGAAATTGTTTTAATCTTCAAGTTAGAGAATTTTAACAGTACCTTGCTCTAACAAAACCTGCGCTACGTTGCACAGCTCTTGCTGTGTTACGATAACAAACAAACAGAAATCGGATGATTATAATATAGATTATTATTATTATTACCGGTATTACTATTATTATTATTATTATTATTATTAACTGCAATATTCGAAAATAAATGCATGAAAATTTTGCTCAAAAAGGGCAGCATATACATACATACACATCTATCTATCTATCTATCTATCTATCAAAAGTTTTCGAAACTCTGAAGGTAAAAATGTAGTTATTTAAAAATCTAATTGCACTAGCCACCTGCTGTGTGTGTGTGTGTGTGTGTGTGTGTGTGTGTGTGTGTGTGTGTGTGTGTGTGTGTGTGTGTGTGTGTGTGTGTGCAAGACGGAAGTAAGCATCCGGTGCTCACATGTGCTATGTGAAGCGCGGCGTACCAAACATTCCATCTGGATTAACATATGCAAGCTCTCTCTCTCTCTCTCTCCCTCTCTCTCTCTCTCTCTCACACACACAGGGATTACCATGAAAGTGCCTAGGGTTGCCACAATGTGCTAGTAAGCGTGTGTAGTGTGGCTTAGTTCAGTGGGTGAGTTGGCAGTGAGTGTGCAGTGGTGTGGGGTTCACTGCACACAGCCAGTCACGGAAGGGCACAATCTCGCTGGTCAGTGTGTGTTTGGCGGTGCTACGGGCGCGAGAGATTTGCCGCAATAATGGTAGACTGATATATACCCTTTCATATCGCTGACCTAAAACTGTTACTATTAGACGATATTTCCACTTTAGGAGATCTTGCCGTCATCGCCGACAATTTCTTCATTTTGACAACGTATTTCTTGATTTACTTCTGTCTTCCGTTTAGCGACAGATCAGCGTAAGGTTTTATGTCCGCAGCTGTACACTCGAAAGCACTCCCAAGTTTTTCCTGCCTTCCTGGTGTACTAAAAATGACCCCCCTCAAATTGGCGTTTTCTTTTCTCTTTTCTTTTTTTTTAAAGTTCTAATACAGCCGATTCTATTTTCTTCGTTTTCGGTGGATAGACAAGGAATTACGGCTTTAGAGATGTAACAAGTGGATATTCGTGTGAGTGTGTGTGTGTGTGTGTGTGTGTGTGTGTGTGTGTGTGTGTGTGTGTGTGTGTGTGAGAGAGAGAGAGAGAGAGAGAGAGAGAGAGAGAGAGAGAGGGAGAGAGGTATAAGGACAGATGACCAACCTACTCCCCTTTGTGGGATGAGGCTAACATAATCATTAATTTTCCCTCCCTCCCTCCCTTCTATCCGCTCTCTCTTCCTTCCCTTCCTTTCTCCCCTCTTCTCCTCCTTTCTCCTTTTCTTCCTCCCTTTTCCCCACTCTCCCATTTCACTAGACCACATGGCCCTATCATCATAGTTTATTAACAAAATTATCTCAGACTACAGGTGAGAGCACACATGTAAGGGTAATTACGCAGTTAATCAGTTTTGCACACCTGAAGAACTGGAACTACGTATTCATCGTTTCTTTCCCTTTTTTTTTTATCTCCTTGCTACCATTATGAATTTAGTTGTTGGGTAAAATCGTCTGGTTTAGTCAAATTAGAATAAAAAGGACTTCATTGTGGTGAAAAGATAAAAAAAAAAAAAAGATTGATTTTTAGTCTTTGGCAGTATCGACTCCCCCTTCCTCCCCTTTCCCCCCACCCAAGAGAAGAAGGGCAAGAAGACTCTCCCTAACCCCTATTCTCTCTCTGATCCTCCTTCCCTCTCCCTCTCCCCCTCCTTCGGTCGCCATTTCCTCTCATTCTTCCCCTTCCCCTCATCCTCTCACCCATTTACCTCTCCCCCTCCCTCCTATCCGCCCTCTCTTTCCTCCCTCATCTCCACTCCTCGTTCTCCCCATCCACTTACTCCCCCATTTCCCAAGTATAATATATATGTGAGATTCAAAGCAAAAACAACAAAATCTAGTGCACTGCTTGCCTGAAGTAACATTTTTTTTTCTTTTTCCTACTGTCACTTTCACCCAGCGCGGCACAAACAGCCTACTGGCCCGTATTCAAGGTAGCATTGGAGGCTTCGTGGCAACTCTTCCTTGGCGATTTATTTTGCATATTATAACATTCTCTTACATCCTGTTTATATCGTTTTAATATGTACATCATTTGCATCCATTACACATGAAGATACTAAAGTGAAATGTACCGTACAGAATAAATCGGTAAGGTAGAGGTGATATGAAATCTTCACACACACACACACACACACACACACACACACACACACACACACACACACACACACACACACACAGGAGAAGCGCATGTAGAAAGTAAGCCACATCTGCCTAGCTTCCCCTAAAGGCCTTGAGAATGTGTCTAGATGTCTGGATGCAGTGACTGGAGTGCGCCAGGTGTACAGTGCTGACTTGGGTGAGAGTGAGCAAGGGTGGTGGTGGTGAGAGAGGTGACGTGAAGGGATGGGATGTGATGTACTGTGATGTGGTACGATGAGGTATGTGTCGCAATGTAATACAATGAGATGCCATGAGATGTCCTGTGGTATAATGAGATAAGGTGGTAATGTGATGTGGTGCGATGAGATGCGATGTTATGTGATGTGATACGATGAGATGAGATCTGGTGTGGTGTTGTGATATGGTGCAATGAAACGAGGTGTGGTTTGACACGCCTACAATCAAGACATGCAAGCAGGTGAGAGTGAGTTAGGGTGGTCGTGGTGGGTATATGTGGTGTTGTGATGCGATGCCATGTGATGTGACGATTCTGTGCTGCTATGCGCATTCATTTCAGGGCGAGCAAACAGAGAGAGGGATGAAAGTGCCCAACAAGTCGATTTGGGAATTGGATATGGCGATGAAGGTAGTGGATGTGAATATTTTAGGAAATGTAATAGTGTGATCCTTCCACATTTTGGGGAAGCAAGTAGAGATAGATATGGAAATTTACGAACTGTAGTAGATCTCGGCACTGCGTAACGGAGTGGGGAGGACGAGAATACGCCAAGTTAGTATTAGCCTGAGAAAGAACGAATAAATACGGTACTCTTATGGGTTTTCATTCTGAGGAGGCAAACGGAGGTAGGGATGAATTTTTTCCGAATTGTTCTCTATTTTGATAGTTTTTCTTACCCAAGAAGTTCTAGGTTAGATTAGTCTGTTACGAGATTTGTTTGTGAAGTAAACGCAATGGACTGGTAGGCGAACATCTATCCCTAGCTGCACATGACAAATACTTTTTAACATACGTACTTGCTTCAGGGCACGTAAGGTACGGGATAAAAAGAACATTCAGTCAAAAAGCACAGACCAACGTAACGAGCACAATAGGAAATAACGAACGAAAAACATGGAAAATTCATTCGTACTTTTATTTATTTTCCTATTTACTTTTCATTTATTTAGTACATAGATCTTTCGATGCTTTTTTTATTGATTTTACTTTGGGTGTGAAAATGGCCCTAAACGAAAAAGAGAAAATCAAATCCCCTGTGATCAAGGTATCAGCATAACTCTTTATATGCAAATTAGATACTAACTCCGCAGCTTGAAACAGGTATGAGAGAGAGAGAGAGAGAGAGAGAGAGAGAGAGAGAGAGAGAGAGAGAGAGAGAGAGAGCTATAACTTTTACTGCTCTTTGCACCCTAATCTGGAAGGTCACATTTTCTACACTAGATGTCGGACGCCAAAATTATGTTTATATATCATTCTACATTCCTACTTTATCTGCTTCTAGAATCCTAAATTATGTTTCTAACTGATCGCCTGCTAGACTTGTATCTTCTGTACGAGTATTTTCTGTTTTCTGTAAGGGGAACTACCTTCTATGCATTTTCTTCTCTATCTACTGTGATGTGTGACTGCCTACATTTAAATTTCACCATCGCCAACAGTACTACCTTCACGCCACACTACAAGACCATCACCACTACCTCACACCGAACCAACACCATTAATGATCACACCACATCACATTACCACCACTACCATCACATCACACCAGCACCACTATCACACCATTCATCATCATCACATCTTCCATCACACTGCACCAAACACCACAACATCACCATACCATCCCTTACACAACAGCAGTACTACACCACACCATGATCATCACAACACCGACACCACAACCACACCACACCACCTTAACAACAACAGAAGCGTAAGGGCGTGTCCTCACGTGTGATGGAACAAGTGCTGGCAACATGTGAACAACACAATAACGAACAAGATGCAAACATGTTGGCAACAGCAGCGTCCAGATTATTTGGCAACATCATGATAAAGTCTCAGTCGCCTCGTATGGACACACTTATCCCATCACCTCTGCTGCCAGCAGGTTTGAAGCGCACTGTAACATGTTTGCATACATCTGTCCAAATATTGCTGCAAACATGTATCCAAACACATTGCCAGCTGTGTTGTCAACACATGTTCGAGTGCACGTGTGGACTCGCCCTAAGGCAAAATGTGACAGTTGTAAACACGCTTCGTTCCCGTTTGCGAGCTTTATGGAACAGTTACCAGCACTAGACACGTTAGCCTGCATGCCACGGTATTAAATGCATTCAGCAGCGAGGAGAACCTAGATACTCCTTACACTCATCATGGGTTTAAGAAATTTCATTCATTCATTGCCAGACGCCATGTATCCCAAGCGGGGTGGCCAAGGGCTTAGAGTTAATTGTTTTACAGGGAGGGGCACTAATCCTCCACCAACCCCACTTGACACGTAGGGATGCCAACAGCATCTGGTGTTCCCAGGCGGTCACCCATCCAAGTACTAACCAGACCCAACGTTGCTTAACTTCGCTGATCGGATGGGAAGCGGTGTACTCAACGTGGTATGGCCGTTTAAGAAATGACAGTGAAAAATTGGGACTTGACTTCCACATCTCCATTTCTGTTTTAACCTCTCAAATCCGGTGACCTATTGTTCTAATTTATTCTCGCTTTCTCCAGAAGAGTTTATTCAAATTAGATTTTCTTATTGGGAGGGGAATACATATGACCTTCATAAACCCCCTCGTTTCTACTGATAATTTCAAAGTCAAATAAAATCGTCAAGAGATATCAAAGCATAAAACAGAGAAATATGTGATGGGAAGAAAGCGATTAAACACGAACCCTGACGGCTAATATGACAAGCTTGCAAGTTAATCCTTCTGCCAATATTGACGGCTGGATTTTGGATAATAACTTCAGTTGGACAACGACTTCGATAATGAAATGTTTTATATTTAGAACTGGCTTAGCACGACAAATTTTAGTTGCATTGTTGATATAGCAGACCTGGAGATTTGTAAATATTTCTGTAAATCTCTCTCTGCTTATTACGTCTTTTGGTATTTCTTTGATATTATAAACTTATCCCCCAACCTCCATTAAGTGAAGAATCTTCCTATGCATTATCAGTCGACTTAGTTACACGTCTTCCTGCTGGTTCTGGTGCCTTGGCTTCTCTTTTCTACACGGCTTACAATTCTCTGTGCAGGTATTAAGACATGTTCTTCCACTTTACTCTTACAGTTCTTACACTCAGCTTCACTGTTAAATCAGTAATTCAGTATGTATCCTATTTTCATTATTTTATCATCTAATAAAAAGGTTCATTTCTCATACTGTTAACACAGCGTAGAATTATTATCTATCTATCTGTTTATCTATCTATCTATCTACATACACACACACAGTACATATGGTATATATATATATATTGCTGGTCAGTAAGACAAAGAAGATTAAGTGAAATTAAAATTACAGATCAAGTGTAGAATCTATCCAAACACAAGATATGATAAGCTTGCTGTGATAACGGAGTCCCAGCGATAACTCACTCCTGATACTGCTCTACCAGTAACAAGAGAATCTCATTAGTTCACAGCCTTAGGTGTATTTGAACGGTTGAGTGTACACTGAGTGTCATACCTTCTGCTCGTCTGTTAATCGTATCCCTGGGTCGTAGCCAGGGCGTCACGCCGACCGAAGACCTGTTGCTTGTAGTTTGGATTTTTTTTTTTTTTTTTACACTGCACAAGTATCATCGCATGCTGCTCCTACTGAAGTATCTCAAAGCTTCAAACTACCTCCTTAAGGGAGAGCACAGCAGGTCTTCGTTGGGTGTGAGATCCTGGCTACGACTTTCCTCTCGCCAGTGGTTGGGGTATGAGATGAGCGGACACTACGGGTCGAAGGTGTACCAGTATATGTACTAATATTTCACAGTGGCTTTGGTTTCCTGGGCATGGGATTTATATGATCTTTCCATTCCTAAGTGAGCTGACGTCGTGGGCATAAAATTCACACAATCTTTCCATCCCCTCACCAGATGATGCTACTAGAATGGCTGGTGTTCGCGTTGGCCTTGTGTCCCCTACAGGAGACCAGGGGGATATTCGTGATCCAGGCGGTGAATATGACCAATGCACATGAGGACCCTGAACTGAAGATGCGTGTGGGAGGTGAAAGTGAACCTGGCCATGAGGTAATCGCGGAGATGGCCACAACTCTAGAGATGGCCAACGCCCCAGAGAAGGCCACAACCCCAGAGATGGCCAGCCCCCCAGAGAAGGCCATTACTGCCGAGATAACCACAAAGACGACTGGCCCTGAGTGTGCCTTGCCCCCGGGTCTGGCCAAGGAGATCCATGGGTACCAGGCCACGGTGAACCAGATCATTGACTACGTGGTTCGCGGGCCGCACCGGGGGAGAGCCTACGACACCTTGGCATTACTAGTGGACACCTTTGGCCCCAGGCAGGTGAGTTGGAAGGATGTATCGCTATTTCAACCTGAGTACGTCGTTATTAATACTTACAACTGTCAGATTGTTTAGAGCACTCAAGTAAGAAAGGAGTTAATGAAGACTATAACTAACCCCTTCAGTTCGAAATATCTTACATAACAGTCAGAAGTTAGCAAAATAATATAAATTTTACATCAATGGAACTAAGGCGTTGAAGCATCGTTAAACATCTGGTAGAAAAATGTAAAAGACATATAAAAAGAGGGGAGAACAGTACTGATGATTATGTTTATGAGGTGAAACCCAGGCTTCCATGGGCTTGAATGATGTTTAAATGTCTGTGTGTCCCTTTCTACCGGGCATGCTGCTGATAATTCTCCGTCTTTTTGTGTCTTTTTTCTTCCTTGCTTTCCCGACCCTACCTCACCCTATCTATCGGTGGGATGAAAGGTCAAGATCATGATACTATGAACTTAATATCAGGATAATGAGATGAACTTATATCTTTAAGGTGTAAGTAAAGTAAAGGTCGTTTCTGGATACATCTTGAAACAAAAAGAATATACTTTTGGGGTGTTTGTTTACCAACCTGATGTCTGGAATACGCGGGTGTTAAGGGAAACGAGCCTAATTATAATACGCATCAGCTTATCTGTCCTGTACATTGGTTGGCCATTTAGGAAGCGATTAATTATTCTTATCAGTCCACATATGGCTTATGACACGGAATCACATTAATGGAGCTACGGCCAACACGAAAAGTTAGCCGATACTTCCCCTGCGGTTGTGGAAACGGAAGGCTTTATATGATTTTTTTTTATGTGACAGCCATATGAAGAACACAGCAAAAGAGAATGAGAAGGACGCATACTCTCTGATGTTTGAGAAATATGGAGGGCAAGGCACAATACTGAAGAGAATTCGAGACTAGCTTTTGCTCATATCTGTAGGAAAACGTCAGGCGTGATTCTCCTGTGGGATGTGCATGTTTATAGCACTTTATATAGAATACATTAATATAGCATAGCACGGTATATAGCACACGTTATTACAGCACAGAACTTTATATAGAACGTTAATATAGCATTCGTAATGACCGTGTGATTACAGAAAATATCGTCTTGAACTTATGAACATTCAGATTGCTATGAGGATTATTACTATGTTGTTAATGATGGAATGGGTAGGTACAGTAGGTTATGTATGGATGTTAGACTTTGGGGGTTTAGTCTGTCGTTATAGAGTAAATGGTTCTCTCTCTCTCTCTCTCTCTCTCTCTCTGTCAATCCAACTCGTGCCATACATTGTCCCCGAGCACACGTGCACCAGTTCCACCTTATTTCGTTCCCTGGCCTTTACGATCCAGATAAATCACATCCATGTAGTACAGACAGCACCTTCTGGCCTTCGTAAAAAACATTCTCTACCTTCACATGCAAATATTCGGCTAAAATCTCCCTCCAGAATACTACTCGTCCTGATTTCTATATTTCTTACTCCTCCCCGAACGTCTTTCCTCGTGTGTGTGTGTGTGTTTTTTTCCTGCTCTTCATAATGCTGTCTGTTCGAAATAAACATTTCCATGCACCAATTTTCCATCTCCACTGCCAGCAGAGAAGTGGCGAAGTTAAGGTCGCGATGGTACCTAAACGGACATTGATGTCTCCGTCCTCCTCGATACCCTTGATATTTTTGCCCCCTTCTTTCTCCCTACAGATTCTTTAAGTCCAAACGCATTATTGCCTACTATGTCCACCCTTATATACCTAAAATTTTCCACTTTCTTCAAACCTCCCTGATCTCATAGAGCAGTTCATCTTACAAGCTTCGTTTTCGTTTTATATCTTACTGTAGAAAACACTGCTTCGAAGGGCACTCTTCGTTGCTTAATATCAATCCCATCATGTTACCAGTCCACTTATAGCTCCCTTTACTGCCTGGGTTTGCTGTTTACTATACTCGGTTTACTCTAACTTGACGTAATTTGCCATGTCTCCATCTCGGATGCTGAGTTGTCATCATGTGGGGGCAAACCATGGAGGGATCCTACCTCCATGAGGCAAACGCCGTAGGGGTCATAGTCTCACTCACCATTCGACTCCATCCACAAGAGTTCCTTCGTGCAGTCCTCCTGGCAGTGAGTCTTCCCTCCGTGAATATCTATCGACAGGAAGGATCGACTTGTTCCAGCTGTGGGTGTCGTGGCCTTTCCCTTGGTCTCCTCCACTCCGCCATAACTTTCTCAGAGATCACCCTGAGAGCAGAATCAACCACCATTTTAGCATTTTTTCCCCTAAGTCTTGCTGATGTTTAGCCTGACATTTTCAACCTCCCTCCTTTTTTGTACCAGCGAGTGATTGTTGTTGTGGTCCACAGAGCGGGTCAAGGGTGCTGGAGGAAGCCATTGACTGGATGATTGACAAGTCTCGTGCTGAGGGTCTCGAGAATGTTCACACCGAGGACGTGATGGTGCCGCGCTGGGTCAGGTAAGATGGCTGATTGGTTTTCTGTTTAGCCATTCCGTGGGCGAGGTAAACAGGCAAATTTTAATCTACCCTAGCCAACGATAAATGATTTCTTTTTAAATGACTGAAACCGCTCCCACTAAAAGGGTAATTTCAATAAACTGCTCCAAACATATTTTTAATACCTTAGCTCAACTCACACGGGCCTATCACCTGTGAGGATGTGGTGACGTGATGGTATTATAACTGTACGGACTGCTTACTGTATTTATTTCTTGTCTTTACTAAGCAGTCAGTAAAAGGCTGCTTCATAAACCTAACCTAAGCATTACATATTTAATGCTGTAATTATCCCTGTGCAGGCCACTAATGACTTAACATTTCCCTTACTTGCATTGTTCCCAGCTTTTCTTTCAATATTTATGTTACTAATAAGCCTACTGTACTTGTTTCGAAAGTGGTCATATCTGTGGGTCATTCTTCTGTCAATTATCTCCGAAGGATTAGCTGAAATAAGCAGATTTTGCACAACTCTCCTCCATTACTGAAACATTTCATGCTATCTTTAGATGGGAAACAGAGGTCAGGATGATGATACTACTCAAGGAATACACGTGTCAACAGATGAAGCTCTTTAAGCTTGAATATCAGTGACCTGACTTACCAGTTTCAAGTCAATCCCACAGTGTAGGATAAAAACGAAGAAGGAATGACCTGAACTCCCGAAGATTGGATGTGTTGCTTCATTTTATAAGGAAAAGTGCTATTCATCTTCCCTTCATTAGTACGCTGAATAATTATGATACACGGAGTTATGTTTAAAGTCGAAGTAGTACAAAATAACCTCCCTTTTCTATAATGATTTGTATAACGACCATCTGTCTACGGGGTAATTATTTGGTGTTGTCCAGGAACGATGAGACAGCGTGGATGATTCAGCCTCGCCTCAGCCAGCTCAGCATCCTGGGTCTGGGCAGCTCAGTGGGCACCCCGCCAGAGGGCATCACTGCGGAGGTCCTGGTCGTGAAGGACTTTGACGACCTTCAACGACACGCAAGCCAGGTGATGGGGTCGTCGTGGCACCAATGCTTATTATATTTATTTCTTGTTTTATTTATTTATTTAGTCCCTGAGTTTTAATGACTGCATAAGTGACGTCATGATTAATCCATTCAAGTCAATTACTTATACATTTTTTTTTATTCCTGATCGATGTTATGCTTGCTATTAGGGGTTATTGAAGGCTATATCTAACCCCGCTGGTTCGAAAATTTCTTCTTTGTTGAATAGAATCGTTATCCATGATCATGACGATGACGACGATGATGACAATGACGACGACAATGATGACGACACTGGCAATTACGATGATGACGACGACGACGATGACAATGAATACAAATCTGAGTCGGAGAGACCACCAACGTAACTCCACATTCTTCTCAGGCCAAGGGTAAAATCGTGGTGTTCAACCCGGAGTGGGTTTCGTACGGTGCCACAGCGCAGTACCGTACCAAAGGGGCGACCCAGGCGGCCAAGGTAGGGGCGGTGGCGTCTCTCATCCGCACCGTGGGTCCCTTCTCCATCAACTCCCCCCACACAGGACAGCAGTACTACAAGGACAAGGTGCCGAAGATACCCACCGCCTGCATTACCATCGAGGACGCCGCCATGTTGGAGCGCTTTCAGAGGAGAGGTTAGGCTCAGGAAATGTAACTGTGTGTGTTGGTATACTTCAGTTGTTAGCTCTTTGAGTTGTGCAAGCCTGGATGGAAGAACGTACACGAATTTATAAAAGCTCTTTCACACACACACACACACACACACGGGACAGCAGCAGCACAGGGACAATATACCCACGACTCCCACCGCCCTTATCACCATCGAAGATTCGACTTGACTGTAGCACTTTCAGGAGAGCTTTTTACACAGTCGCCTCCTCTTTGGAAGAGCATAAACGTTTAAAACACATTACCTAATCGAGTAAGTTGGAGATAAAACTGGAAAAAAAAAAAAAACTTTTCAGTAGGCCACGTTCTGCGCAGGTGACGATAAGAAACGTTACCCTACGCCTTGATGAAACGGGGTATTCTAAGCACTGCCCTGGCTTACATGATTGGAAAGTTTGCATCAGAATATGTCCAATTACGACTAGAGTAACAAAACCCTGCTGTATGTTGTGGTGCTGGTGTGATCCTGTGGTTTGGTGTAGGGCTTGTGTGGTACTGTGCAGCAAGTTATAGTGTTGTGTTGTGTGGTGTGGTGTGGTGCTGGTATGGTCTTGTGCAGAGAGGTGCAATACGGGTGTGAAGCTGGTGTGAACTGTGCAGTGAAGTGTGATATAGTCCTTTACAGTGGGGTGTGGTATAGTCCTGTGCAGTGGGGGGTGGTATGGTCCTGTGCAGTGGGGGGTGGTATGGTCCTATGCAGAGATGTGGTATGGTCCTATGCAGTGAGGTGTGGTATGGTCCTATGCAGTGAGATGTGGTATGGTCCTATGCAGTGAGGTGAGGTACTGTACATTAATGACGATGCTGGTGCGTGCAGGGGTGCGTGTGGTGGTGCAGCTAAACATGGGCGCCCAGACCTACCCCGATGTCGTCTCTCGGAACACCATCGCGGAGGTGCAGGGGTCGGAGAAGCCAGACGAGGTGGTGGTGGTATCCGGACACCTTGACTCCTGGGACGTCGGACAGGGAGCAATGGATGATGGAGGTGAGGTGGAAAGGTTACTAGGTAGGTTCCTTTACCCATTACCACAGGTTCGTAGCATCTCTTCCTTCGCGATTTATTATGTATATTGGGCCCTGGTATTCTTCTCTTTGCAACATATATATACCTTTTTTAAGGTCGACGTGATTTGCATCCGTAGCGCGGAAGTGGATATGAAATTGTAATGTGCAAAATAAATCGCCGAGATGTTACGAAATCTGCTGAGCCAATATGAATACGGCTAATTCTCAACACATCATGGAGGAAAGTGACGGACATTCCCCAAGTGTGAAGCAGGCGCCGTGGAACAATAGGTGAACTTTTGTCCCTAACTGTAACCACATATGAAAAAGCTGCTAAATGGGAAGATGCAAGAGTTTCGACCCGATGTGGATCCACTTCAGGTACTTGTGTTGCAGGTGGGGCGATGATCTCGTGGGAGGCGGGTGTGGTGCTGCAGCGAATGGGGCTACGACCAAGGCGCACCGTCAGGACCATACTGTGGACCGGCGAGGAGCAGGGCTTACTGGGCGGCGCGGTAGGGTTGTCATATACTCTTGTCTCTTCCATTACATTCCCTCATTCAGACCAACTAGCCTAAACTAATGAAACTACACTAAAATGAAACCACTAACCTAACCTAATGAAACTAACTGAACTAAATACGAAACAAATGAAACCCAACCTAACCTAACCTAGCCTAGTGAAACAAAACTAAGCAAAGCGAAACGAAAAGTCTCGAAACCTTGCCTAACCTAACCTAAAATAACTCACCCTCATCTAGCCTAACTTCCTCCTCCTCCTCAGAAATACTACGACAACCACTAGAACAAGTTAGAGCCTAAAATAACTTACCCTCATCTAACCTAACTTCCCCCTCCTCCTCAGAAATACTACGAGAACCACAAGAATGAGTCGGAGCGGTTCCAAATCCTCATGGAGTCGGATAGCGGTACGTTCACCCCTCTAGGTCTGCAGTTCTCAGGCACCAAGGAGGCCACGTGCGTCATGCGGGAGGTCATGAAGCTCCTGCACCCCCTCAACGCTACCAAGGTCAGCTAACCCCTTACAGCACAGTGGGGGAGTTTAAGAGGGGAGGGGGAATGCTAGAAGTGCCTGTGGGAATATTATAAATTCTAGGTTGATTAGAGGGGGGTGGGGAATGTTAGAAGTGCTCTCGAGAATATTATAAATTTCAGGAAATTGATTTGGGGGATATCAGTAATTTTTATACTCTAACACTGCATCCCTTATACTGCATTTTGACATTGTTTCCCTGATACTGAATTCCTGACGATGCTTCCCTGATACTGAAGAATATTTGACATCGCTTCCCTGATACTGAATTTCTGATATCGATCCCGTCATACTGAATTCTGACAATTGAAACTGTATTTTCATATTGTTTCCCCTCGTACTGTATTTTTTTTAACTGCTTCCCTGATACTATATTTTGAAACTTTCCCCAATGCATTGGTTTCCTCACTTTTATTATTTATTTTTCATTATCCATTTATTTATTTATTTATTTTAGGTGCGGTATCCAGCCCAAGTCCCTGATCTCGGGATATGGAAACAGAAGGGCGTTCCTCTGGGTAAGTTTTTTTTTTTTTTTCTTTTAATGTAGCTCACTTTGGGTATAGATCTGACAGTCTGTTCCCTAAGGCCAAGCGGTTTTCCTATAGGCCACACACCTTTGAATACCGCCACTTAGGCACTAATGCCCACTGACCATACTGATTATACGTTTAGGCTGTCTCATTTAAGAGTATGTGATGGTATTAGCGATTTATTTATTGGTTTTGTTTATCTTTTTGATGATATGTCGGTGGGATTTGCAACTGAGTAGTCATGTCTGTTTTAACGAAATTTATTCATGAAATTGTTCCCTACCCCAACCCTTGGATCGAACTCACATACTCTCAGAACTTTCAGGGAAGGGATCATCTCTCCAGCCACTCGGCCATCACATACCCCGACAACGCTAAGTACTTCTGGCTGTCACTGAAACCCCTTATACCTGATATCATATAACTCCCTCCTTCATACCTCACACCGCTCCTAATCTCTCTCTGTCTGTCTGTCTGTCTGTCTCTCTCTCTCTCCCATTCCCAGGTTCCCTAAACAACACCAACACCAACTACTCCTGGTTGCCACTTCAAACTTCCTTATAGCTGACACCTTAAATCTCCTCTAATCCTCCAACTCCCCCTTTCACATCTCACAACCCTCGACCTTCATATCTCCCCCTCCTAATCTCTCTCTCTCTCCCCTCCCAGGCTCCCTATACAACGACAACGCCAAGTACTTCTGGTTCCATCACTCTGCCGGGGACACCATGACCGTCGAGGACCCGGACACCCTGGACCGCTGCCTCGCTCTCTGGACCGCCGTCGCCTACGTCACTGCGAACATGACCTACAAGCTGCCCCACGGTCCACCCCAAAAACTAAACTGAGACACCGAAACAGCAGTGATAATAACCTTAGCTTTTTAAATCCCTCAGCATGGTCTACAATTTCCCCATAGTCCACCACAGAAGCTAAAATTATTTACCACAAAAGCTATTAGATTAGCAAGGACGGAGCTTTTTTTTTTTTTTTTTTTTCACTTTTCCTACTACCATAGGATTATATTGATCTTAAAACAGGCCCCTAATCCCTTCAAACCGATGACTCATTTTCGCATTTTATTCTCGAACTTACAACCTGCTCCAAACTACTTAAATGTGGCACACAGGACAGCAGTGAGAACCCCTCCTTCTCCCACTTCAGAATCCGTCGCTGTTGAATCTAGAAACTAAAAATCACCGTACCCTGTGAGCCTAAAGTCTTCTTCCTGCATGTCAGTCCTCTGCCCCGGCAACTCTGTATCTGTATTACGAGTCAGTGGAAAGTGAAAATCATAAGTGGCAGTGTATCTGAAACTGGCCCACTATGACGCCGGAGACTCAATACTCTTAACGTAAGATCGCAACACAAATGCATGCCAGATCCTTTGTTAACTTGGGGTTTGGCTGACGATAAAACTTCGTGGACACTTTCCTCCTAGCAGTGGTGATGTCAGACTGTTGCGTGCCTTCTTTGTAGATGAGATGGATACCGAAAAGATGTATAAAACAGATAAATATAAGAATCGATACTCTGACGTTCGGAGGGTAATGAGGAATGTTCGTAAATTTATTGGTGGCTGGGGATTTTTATTTATTTATTTATTTTTTTGTTAGTAATCATAGAAAGTTAAAGTTACTGCCAATAAGCCTACAAAGTACAAAACAGATGACTTGCTGTGCGAAGAAACAAACTGTTCTGTATATATTATGTAGCCTGTAAGGTTGACGCTTTTTACTCTCCCCAGCGGTGATATTCGTTTTCCGTTATAACGATACTGATCAGTGAACCACGGTCGGTTAGTAAGGTAACTGTGATTAAGTATGTTTGGAACTGCAACTGTTTATGGAAAGTGAGAGACCATTAGAAACTATAGTACAAAGAGAGACTAATCCGAAACGGTATGATACAATGTTGTTAAAGACGTAGCATCACCATGAATCGGTGGATGTGAAATACGACTGCATTACACGGCCATGACAAAATTAGAATGTGAAGGTTTATACTCTTGTTTACCACTAACTTTAGGCATAAACCATTTTCTGTAAACCATGATAATAGCAAAGAAAACTTGGATCGTTATGTTACACTTAGTTTATTTTTTTGTTCATGTCGCACTTTGTATACTATACCTTATGTTTTTGTATATCCAACCACACACTTTTTGCATACGTCAATGGCTTGGCTGTACACTATTTCATCTGGATCAAGACAGTAAAGGATCAATTTAGCTAATTTTTAAGTTCATTTACCTCTATTTGGCCTAAGGCAATGTTGGAAACGAGCTCTGAACTCTATTTTTCCTATATATATATATATATATATATATATATATATATATATATATATATATATATATATATATATATATATATATATTAAATACACCACGGAACTCTGAGGAAGGTAGATTTTACTACTGTTGGTATCAAGTATATTAAAGGTTTTGCTTACTTCAACTTTGGGGTAGAGAGTCTGAGGTAAAAAGGTTAATGGCAGGAGACGATACTGCAAGGCTTAGGTCTCCTTCACCACATCAAAAACATTCAACATGGAAACACGTAACATCATGCCAGAAATCAACCTTTTTTCAGCATGGCTCTCGCGATTCCCTCCTCCTCTCCGCCCCAGTTTTGGTAAGACACTGTATTGAGTAAGTGTTAAGAAATCATCACTATCATCATCATCATCATCATCATCATCCTATTTCGTGCTGATACACTAGGTGGGAAGGATCAAGTAATAGAACCTCCAACTTTTTTGTTTTCAAGTTCTTATTCTGGGTTCCTCACACCCATGAATTGGTGACACTCTGAGCTGTGATGATGATGATAATGATGACTTTTTCCCTTACGACAACATGCTATCTAATGAAAGGAAGCACACATTTTTTCAACTTTATATACTGTCGAGGCAATCAGTAGCTCTAGCCATCTGAGTATTACATGTACCGGTACCTCTTGTGGGGACAAATTTAATGAACCCTATGTGATTGTCAAGGAATCCATCCCAAATTTCTCGGGACTATGAACTTCAACTATCAAATTTACAATCCGGGTCCCTATTTAAATTCTTGAGGCGAACATACCAGGGTAGAGATCCTGCCCAAAGGTTTCGTGGTCGGCCTGAGAGTAGAACCCGGGATCAGTATGTTGCGGTTTCGATTACACCACTGCCCCTACTTGAACCCTGCTACTTTGCCACGAAATATACTTTACTTCTTTTACTCCAGTATAGTGTAAAGTTGCCGCCCCTCCATCTAGAATGCTGAGATAGAACGAGAGATTAACACTAGAATGCGATCCTAGTCAAGAAGAACTGCTATGGAAAGGATGTAGAGCCGTATTGTTGTCTTCTGCTATCACTAAGTTACATATAAGCTACAATTGAACAAGAATCTGGGCCAAGTTAAGGTGAAAGAACTAAAGCACACTGAGCACTGACCATTATCTGAGAGGAAGTCGCTACGAAATCTGAGTCTGTACAGTATATCATGCACGCTTCAGGAAGACACCAAAACGAAAGAGTAAATATCTAGTACTGAAAACGTCTACATGATTTACGTTCTGTATATTCTGAGTAACACGACCATACAGATATAACGTTACGTACGATATAGCAGGCAGTGTTTATGTGATATAACGTAGAACTGAAATTCGCTGTCAGTGTCAAAACATGGAAGGGTGAGGTAAAATGAAGGAACATGATGGAGGGAAAAATGTGTGAAAAGGGAGCTGAAATGTATACGGTAAAGAGGTGGGAAAGGATGAGGGGAATGAAAGATGGGGAATTCTGGAAAACAGGGTCACAGTGATGGCCTTGTAACAGTTTTGCATTTCTGCTAAACGAAGCACAAAACATTTTAAAACAGAAACACACACACACACACACACACACACACAATCTATATCGGCTGGGTGGTCAGCGAAGACGGCGGTGTGAAAACTTCTCGTCTGCCGTGATTATCCGCTGGTAATTGTAATAGCATTTTGTGATTAGCTGTGGCTGATTACCGATAATGCCATCAGCCAATCCAAACTTGGTGGGCAGAAAGCAAAGTGATGAGGCGGACTGGAGTTGGTGGCGGCGGTGGGATGGCCGAATTAGCTCCTTCCTGCCGATGACGTTTTATTCCCTTCTTCCTCTTCTTCTTCCTTTTCTTCTTCTGCTTCTTAACCCTCCAACGTGTTAATCTGACTTAACCCATCCAATGCTCTGACGTATTAATAGTCTATTTTTGCCATTTTCAGACGACAATATTTAGGTAAGAGAGAATTCCCAGGTAGTGTAGGATTAATGAATGTTATATCTAATCCTTCCACAGTGAAATGTCTCTCCAAAATTTATTATAAATGTCCAGTGATATATTTATTTATTTACTTATTCTTAACACAAGGATTTAGTCAGTTTGGGTGATAATTTTCGATGGGGCGAGGCAAGATACAGCCTTGGATAGCCTTGTTATTACAAGAAATTATCAAGGTACTCTAGGCATAATAAACCACTAAGAAAAAAGTGCTACGTAGTCTACAGCGTGACCATGAATTCGGCCTTATATTGCTTGGATAGATACGCTGCATATAGTGGATCATGGAATGGAGTTGTGTTGTCTGTCCTGGGTGTTGTTTGTGTTTGTGGATATGTGTAGGTGAATGTGTATTTAGGTGTATGAAGGTGTATGCGAAAGGGAGTGTATTTGCTTGAGGTGTGTGTGTGTGTGTGTGTGTGTGTGTGTGTGTGTGTGTGTGTGTGTGTGTGTGTGTGTGTGTGTGTGTGTGTGTGTGTGTGTGTGTGTGTGTGTGTGTGTGTGTGTGTGTGTGTAAAAACTCAATAACTCAAATCTGACCCAACCTTTCTGTAGTCTAGTCAAACCACTTATCCAAGCTCCACTACCTTAACCTAACCAAACCAAACCTAACCTAACCTCATGTAACCACCAAATCTATCCCCAGCTAAATTAACCTAACACCACCTAACCCAACTTCACCTTCCCTATTCTAAACTCACTGAACTTAACCACTGTACACCCAAGCCACTTAACCAAATCCCACAACACAGGACACAAACTTTGCTACTGTCTGTCTCTCCTCCCAAACTCTCTCTCCTTCCCGTCCACCAAGTTCAGCCTCGCTAATTGCTGTGATGTTTCCACCTTCCTGTTAATCCGCTTCTTACCTCCCTGGGTCGCCTTGGACTAGAAAAGCCATATTCTTGTTAGACTAAGTACTGAAGAGGGACGCCTTCACGTGGGGGCACTGATATAACCAGGAGGCTTCATTGCCTGGCTATATAAATATCCATCTGCTAGCTACTTCCCTCTCCCTCGAAAGGAGGACGGTGGACTGTACATTGGCCACTCAAGCCTGCAGTCCACTGGGTTCGCGTTCAGACGAGCCTGTGTCTCAGCGGAGTTGCCCGGCTATATCAGTGTCACCACATAGTGGCGTCCCTCACTACGTATGAGGTAAATAGATTAAAATAATACAATTTCCTCAAGAGACGTACAAGAGTTATATTAGGAAAATTGGTAACTGTTCCTAATGTTGAAATAGTGGATAGCTACCGTCATTATTTCGTATTTTCCTCCCCTGTATTTTGTTAGGGTTCCGGGAGGCCTAAGCTTGATGGAGACTGGAGTGTGTTTTCCCTCACAATACTTCTACCACTTTCTTCTCTTACTCTGTCTTCATTTTTTTTTTTTTTTCCTACAGCACTTTCCTTCTTCTTCCCTTTTCTTCCTTTGACGTCATCTCTCTCTCTCTCTCTCTCTCTCTCTCTCTCTCTCTCTCTCTCTCTCTCTCTCTCACACCAAATTTTTCTTTTCTCACCCTAACCTCTTAACTGTCCTCTCGGTCCTCAATTATCCTTCAGCTCTCTCGTCTCTCTCTTTCATCCCCCTCCCCTCCCCAACCACTTCTCTCTCTCCTGAGGTATATTGTGGCTGGGAGGGAATTACGGCGAGGTGGTCACAATTTCCTCTCAGTCTTTTCCTCTCCCCTCTACCAACCTCTCTCACTTTTTTTTCTTAACGATCTTCTTTCTCAGTTTCACACACACACACACACACACACACACACATATATATATATATATATATATATATATATATATATATATATATATATATATATATATATATATACTCTTCATAACGAGCTCTTCTCGCATTTCCGTCTCACACTTTTAATTTCTCCTTTTCTTCTATTGCAACATTTCCCCGTCTCTGAATCCAACCCTTTTATTTGCCAGCACCATCTCGACTTGTCGGGAACTTAATCTGTCCAGCAGATCAGGTCGTCTGGAGTAGGACTACGGCAGGGTAGATTGACGATGAGAGAAGAAAGACACGGTCAGAATGCCTTCCCTTCTCGCTTCTCCTGAATCGGACGAACCAGCGCTGTTACCTTCACTCACACTCTTCTTCACCCTCCCTGCCGAGTATCGTAAAACTCAGCGAAAATACACGACTGCTGCAGCCACCTCTTCAGGGTATCTCTGGCCCCTCCTCCCTCAGTGACTTAGGGGTAAAAGGGAATCATGAAGCCATACGTTGCCCTGGACACGAAGCGTAACATTAGATAAGGGGAGGAACCTCGCCTTTACGATCGCATGCTTAAAACTGAAATCGTGAAGGGGAAGTTCACTCGAATTTTGGGCGATATTTCTGAAGCCCATGACGAAGATCGAACATGTCCGGCCTCTCTAAATGTTGCTAACTGCTTTCTGTAACGTAGGATGCAGGCTGAAAATATTTACAAGGGATGATTTAAAAAGTTCTGTGTCTGACCCTAGGTGAATGATCCCATGAAGCTAAGTTTTTAATGGTCTAAAGTTTGATTCATGTGCATTAAAGTCTAAATTACTGACTATTGCTTCTAGTGTTTATATTCTATGTTTCTGTATCGTATCCAAGTGAATACAGACACTGAAAGCCTCAAAAAGTAGACATTCTGAGGATAACGTATGGCTCCGTAGTAACTCCCACACTGTCTATTTGCTGCATATTCACTCTTCCATTCTAGATGACGATCCGTTCTAACACTTCCTTGCGCTGTCATGTCTGGCCACACCTGGGGTCATCTTTGAGAGACATTCTGCCACGATGGAATTCCACAGTCCCCTTCTTAGCTGCGTAATATGAAGGATACTGGAGGTGGTACGCGTTAACCATGCCGGTATTAATCTCAGAAGGTGTGAGTTTCTATGGTGTTGGAAATCCAGTGGCAGCAGGGTTGGATTTTGAGGTTTCCAGTGTCCATGTTAACTTGGATCCCATGCAAAAGATATATAAACAACAACAGTAATATACCTACAATTTACAGATCTTTTTAGAGTATATGAATTAGACTTCGGGCCATTAAAAACAGAGCAGCTAATAACAGTGAAGGATCGCCCATTTGGGGTTAGCTCAGAACCTTTAAGCATCCCTCGTAGCAATGACAGGCGTTTCATAAATGTCCGTCAAATAACAGAGCTTTGCCTTATCTTCCACATTTTGTTTCAGACATACGATAGTCATTCCAACTTTCGGCCTGCCAGATTGAGCAGTGGGTGTGAAGTGTGTTGATGTCGTGCTGCCCTGCGACTCGCTGACTTTGCTCATCAAACATCATTAGGCGAAGCTCGACCTGACGACCCAGACGACGAGTTACGGCCACATTACCAGGCTGACGTTGCTTGTGTTGTCAGAAATAGTTTACCGAGAGCAATAACAGCGTGAGGAGCTAATCTAGCAAAGCAGTGAGAGCATGAGGAGTTAATTTAGCAAAACCATGAAGAGTTAATGTACCTACTTCACTGTCGTAATTGCCGCTATGTTAAAAACTATTGTGACTGACCGAACACATTAAGATATAAAAATGACATATAACAACCCAGATGTTTCTTTACACATTCAGTTTTGTGCAGATCATTTGACCTTTGAAGTGGAACTAAGAAAACATTATCTATCTGTCTATCTATCTATTTACCTGTCAGCACAAAAAAAGGAGAGACGTTCCCCCACTTTCCGTCGTGTCTGTCACCTCTTATAACCATACCAATAACGTTATACTCTGACCTAGATTTCAGTTTCACGTGTCGAATAATACTTTTCATTTCCTTGCACTCTCCTCTTTTCATCTCTTCCCCTATCCTATTATTCGCTATCTCGCATTTTCCCTTCATTCCTTCACTATCCTGTTCAATTTCTCGTCTTGTTTTTCTTTCTCCCACTGTGTACCAAATTCTTTATAATGATTCTGTCGTTGCCTCATTCTCTCCTCCTGTTCATTCCCGTCTTTCACATCATCACCTTCCAATTCACACACTGAAAATTTAACCCCTTTACCTGTGAAATACCTGCTTAGCATTCTATTTTGGCTAACGACAGGCAATTTTACTATATCCAAGAACACCTAGAGTACAAGGAAATATTAGTGAATACAACAGTGTTATGCTGATGCGGGACCACGATGGCAAAAGTCTACGGGAATGAAACACCTGGAATCCGAAAAACCTTGGGATGCGACTGACCGAATGGGCCGCTCCAAGAGATGCTCCCGCCGAGAAAAGAACTTCGTCTATAATTCCAGCTGACGACGTACGATTTTATTTGGCTCAAAGAAACCCTACACAGTCAAGGAGATAATTTCTGTACTTTGCTCCCATTACACCGTTACTCTTCCTTTCCCTTCGTCTTTTATTCTTTCAATTACGGTTATATTTTTTCACTAATTTCGTCCTTTTATTTCTGTTTTCCTTTCTTCTCTCTCTTCGTTCCACACTCACTCCTTTGCCCTCTCTCATTTCCTTCTCCTTCCTTTCCCAACCCATTCTTTTCCTTCTCCTTCCTCTTTCTCACCCTTCATTTCCTTCTACTTTCCCTCTCCCCTTTCCATTCCTCTCTCCCCCATGTCACTCCCCCCCCCCTAGCAACCACGTGTCACTCTGGATCCGCCCCCGTCCCATTCCAATTCGACTTTATCTTAATTGTGAACCAGGAAGCAGACAACCCAACATTCCTCTCTCTCTCTCTCTCTCTCTCTCTCTCTCTCTCTCTCTCTCTTGAAAAACGCTATATACAAACTACATAAAAAAGAGTCAATTGCTTTTGCTGAGGGAGACTGCATTATAAACTAAATAAATGAGATAATATTACTCTGAAGCGTTAAAAAAAAATATATCACAATCAGTAGATGAATAAAACCGTCTAAAGCAAGCAAGAATCAGTAAAGAAAGACCTTATCCTTCTGAAGTGATGAGGGAAATCTCTTAGAAGTTCAATAAAGTGTATATAGTCTGCTGAGAAATAAAGAAAAAAGTGTGTGTGTGTGTGTGTGTGTGTGTGTGAGAGAGAGAGAGAGATAGAGAGAGGGGGGGGAGGGAGCAAGGTAAGCAGAAACCGTGACTGTTACTATAGGTTAGGGTTACATGCAGGAAGAGGATGAGGTGGCTGGGTGAACTACACGAAGCTACACTGCATACTAATTACACACACACACACACACACACACACACACACACACACACACACACACGCACACACACGTACACACACTAATAAACTCACTCACTCTCTCTCTCTCTCTCTCTCTCTCTCTCTCAAAATTACTCAGTCTCACAGTACAGACTCCCATTATCCTGTCTCTCTCATCACTCTCCCTCCATCATGCCTGCCACCCTATCTCCTGCTCTCTCTCTCTCTCTCTCTCTCTCAGCACCCTTCTTCTCCCCATTAACCCCTTAAGAGTCAGAGTGGTGTCCCTGGAATGCGAGGGGGAAAGGGGCAGGAAGGGAGAAGGAGGGGGGCAGGAGGGGAGTAGGAGGGGGGGGCAAGAAAGGGGCAGAAGGAGGGGAAAGGGGGCCGTGAGGGGAGCTGAGGGGGAAGAGAGGGTACGAAGGGGTAGGGGAACGCAAGAGAGGGGAAAGGAGGGCAAGAGAAGTGCCAAGGGAGACAGAAAGAGTCCAAAGAAGGGAGCAGGGGACAGGAAGGGGTTAGATGGGGGGAAAGGTAGGCAGAGGGGGTGCAAGAGAGGGACAGGAGGAGGGTAACTTTAAAAGGGGGGCAGAGGGGGGCGCAGGAAGGGGGTAAAGGGGGGCGCAGGAAAGGGGTAAAGGGGGGAGCAGGAAAGGGGGTAAAGGGGGGAGAAAGGGGGGCAAGGGGGGTCGCTGAGGTCATCCCCGGCTGGGTGGAATGTAAGTAAGATTCCCTCTTGGCACGGCTGGAATGCACCCATAAGCTGAGATTAAGATTGCTGTGTGTGTGTGTGTGTGTGTGTGTGTGTGTGTGTGTGTGTGTGTGTGTGTGTGTGTGTGTGTGTGTGTGTGTGTGTGTGTGTGTGTGTGTGTTTATTGTATATTGTGGAAAAATGTATATGGAGAGAGAATGTATATACTGTGAGTGTGTATAGCAGGGAAGGTGACTGGTGAGTGTGTATGCTGGGGGAATGTGTATGTGATGTGGAAATGTATAGTATGAATGTATATGACGGTGGAATGTATGTGGAAGGGACTTAACATACTGGGAGGTGAAGAATGATGGACGGATGATATGAGTGTGATGAGTGTGTTGTGTTGGAAAGTATAATGAAAAGAAATGTATGTAAAATAGGTATTTGTATAGACAGTGTTTGTTGTGTGTTTAAGTATATGAAATGCATCCGTATGAGATATTAAGACGGCCTTGGGATAAGGTGGGTGTGGAAATACGTATGGTGAAGGAATGGGTATGGTGAGGAAATGGGTATGGTTAGGAAATGGGTATGGTGAGGAAATGGGTATGGTGAGGAAATGGGTATGGTGAGGAAATGGGCATGATGAGGAACTGGGTATGGCGATGAAAATTATACAGTGAGGTTTAGTTACATATTCTCTAACACTTTTGCTGACGTAAATTATCCTTAGCCCCATCCAGGAAATGCGTTCCAAAACATGAATTAAAAGATACACTGGAGGTGGGATGGGGGAAGGAATGCAGGAGGAGGTGGAGTGAGAGGAGAGGAATGGGCAGGACAGACTGGGATGGTCATGGGTATCACCACTTTTTTTTTTTTTATCTGCCGAACTGGAGTAATCTTATATCTTGAATGCTAAGTCGTAATTGCATGAAATTCGATGAGTCTTAGTTATTAGGTAGGAATGATTCTCCTTGGTTACTAGTCTGATTTGCTCACAGCGCCGAAGAGTTATGTTTGAAATTTTCGGTTTAATGGCATTTAAAGGAATAATTTACACCGGTGTTGAAGTAGCTGATAGCGTCCGCCAGCGTGGTTATGTGGTGTGTTATGTGGACGTAATGGTCGTCGTCACACAGTTATGGTGGCTGTTAAAAGTAATGGTGCTTCACACGATAGTGGTGCCAGGACTGATGGAGGTAATATGGAGTTGACAAGAGTGTAGTACATTTACTGTGGTGTATGTGATATACCTGTCTGTTTATACAGAGGTCATGGCCTACATATATATATATATATATATATATATATATATATATATATATATATATATATAGATAGATAGATAGATAGATAGATAGATAGATAGACATACAGATATATAGGCTATATAGATAGATATAGATAGATAGATAAACTAAAGTTTAATTCAAAACGCCAAGATAATATACGATCACCATTATTAATTACTCCGAAGTGTTGCAAGGAAATCAATAGTTAACCTTTTCCCTGTGATTTGTCTAATAGTAGTTGTAACCACGGCTCATCTGGACATGAATCCAGTGAACTGCAGGCTGAAACTGAATCGTTCTGAAAATTTTTCACCCTCTTTTGGGAGAACGGTGAGTCGATTGAGAGGTGGCGTATAACCGGGCAGCTCCATCGCTTGATCATATTGATGCCTCTGCGTGAAGGAGTCTCCTCCCAGCACCTGCCTGATGCTAGCAAGAATGAAATAAAATAAAATAAAATAAAGGTCAAGGGAGGTTAAATATTTAAGTCTCGCTCTCACAGCCACCAGTTGTTCATGTTGAAAAAATATACCCATGAAATGAAACTATTTATTATAAGGAGACAACAATTTTGGCCCCACTTGGACCCTCTGCAGGCATTTTACAGTAAAGACAGCTGCGGTATGCTTGTTACGACAGCCGTTTAGTTTTCTTTATTTATCATATATTTTACTCTTCACATTTTCTACCTTTCCTTCTCCGTTCGCTCACTCAGCTTGAAAAGTGAACTCTCCCAACTGTCACGTCCGGACAAACAGCTTGATATTAACTTTCCTTCTCCTCCCCCCCCCTCTCTCTCTCTCTCACACACACACACACACACACACACACACACACACACACACACACACGTGTTAGCGACATGACATGACAGGCTGCTCACATCTCTCCACAAGGGATAATATCAACGCTATTTTTATCTCCACAACGTCCACGGGGTCCACGCCGATGTAAAGATGATGCTGAGGCGAGAACGTGGCATATTCCTGTTTACTCTCCTGTTTTCCTGTCTCAATTTACTGTTCAGTTCTCCTGTTTTATCTTCCTGTCTATCCTCCCTTCCTCATCTCCCTTCAACAATTCTCTCTTATCCTTCTCTGTTATCTTCCTGTCTGTCCCTCCTTCCTTATCTTATTTCTATTTAACATCTCTCCCTTATCCTTCTGTTGTATTTTCCTGTCAATCCTTCCATCATGTCTCGTCTCTATTTAAAGGCTCTCTCATTCTTCTGTTTTATCATCCTATATATATCCTTCCTTCCTAATCCTCTTGCCTCATCTATGCCTAACAATTTTCTCTATCCTTCTGTTACATCGTCCCGTCCCCTTTTCCTGACTCGTTACTGCACTACAAGCCAGTCTCAGTGTGCCTCAGAATCTGTCAATTTTACACCAAACTCAACTTTCTTTCTTTATTTATTCCTGCTCCGCCCAGGTGATAATATGCAGCTCAGAGAGGACATCTATTAGTAAAGGAGTTAGCAAGTCTTAATTATTCCCTCCAGTAAAGTAACATCTACTTTATTTCCCCTGGCACCAGAATATTCCCTCAGCTTAGGAGTGACGTACAGCAGTGGGGAGAAGAGGTGAGGGGGATGAGGTTAAGCGATGACGTGAGGGGTGGTGGGGTTTGGTGTGGGGGTGAGGTAATGGGAAGTGATGTGGGGCGGTGGGGTCAAAGGGTGAGGTGAGGGGCGTGAGGTTAGGGGGTGAGGTGAGGGGATGAGGTGAGTACAATGGGGTGTGGTGAGAATCTATGTATCTGCAGGTGCTAAATACCAGCCATATATGAGTAAATAAGCCCACAGCCGTAATATCTGAACAAACATTTACTCAGGCAGCACCTCTCCTTACTGCCTGCGTTGCCTTCCCTGTTTACCAGCCATTAAAAGTTAACATAAATAGCACGTCAGCTCATTCCTGATTACGAAAGAGGACGCCATTATGTGCCATATTCTGGTGGCATAAGAAGCTTCGTGACACCTCTTCCTTTGCGATTTAGTTTGTATACTACGCTTTAATATTCCCTTGTACGCTGACACATCGTTCTTATATCGACACAGTTTGAAGTCATGACATGCAAGAACGTACTGAGATGTCATTTCCAGAATAAATCGCTAATGAAGAGTTGCTCCGAAATGTCCATGGCCATTTAATATAAGACTGTAATTTACCAGCAACAGATCGCTCCCATTCCTTATTGTCCTCATGCAGCGAGGCAGGGCACCGTAGTGTACAGCTGCAGACTTGAATATCGTTTGATTTTTAAGTGAGTTTTGAAACTGGTACCTGATATTAAGAAAAGTCTGTTTAGCCCAGGAGATTATATTACTTGGTTTCAAAGGCACAACTCACTGTCTCTTTATCTATTGCAAGGAAGCTGATCGACAGTCCGCAGCTGAACAGTCAGTGATAACAGCTCGTCTGCTATTCCACTGCGTCAGCTTCACACGGAGGGCATGTCAGCCACTTGCCCCCTTGACGCATCTTTTCAAGGAGATTCAAGGGCAGAGAAACCTAGCAAGCCTCTCTCAGCCTCGGAATATTTGCCATCAGAGGAAAATGAGACGTAAACACTCGTAACACATTAGGTATACTTTGTCTCTGACCGTACTAGCTTGACATAAAAGCCTTAGATCAGTACCTTCTGGCGAAAACTTTGCCTCATTGTCATATTCTATTAAGTGGGTCCGTTTATCTCTGTCCTCTTCCCCTTTATTTCAGCCACTCACATTTTTCTTCTTGAGGTGCTTGGAAATAGGAAAGATCAGACTTCAACTTTACTAACAATCAAAAGTTTGCCGACACTTTCATAGCAGCTGTGATGATGGAAGGATCTGCATCAAATATGGTTACATTTTAGCAATATGACACCCACAATTAGAGTATGAGAAATAAAAAATACTCTCTGACGTTTGCGGAGGAATGAGTAACATTAGAAGGCACGACAAAATGCTGGTAGAGGATTTTCGGCGATTTTTGCTCAAGATAGTACCAATATTTGTTCCTGAAGTCACAAATACGGTACCAGCCAGGCTCATCTTACTTCAGTCCAGGTGTAGGGGCTCAATCATAGGCTACCACAGTCCAGCACACTTCCCTCGCTGCCACTGCATATCCCACGACCCTGGTGAGGTACCCTGGCTGTGTTTTGATATGGGTGCGTGGGAAGAGGACACCTGACGCTTACTTTCATCGGCGGGCGTGCAATGTCAAGTATAGCCTCTTCAACACAAGCGCTTTTTCCTTGTTCTACTTTTTATTCTTGCTACCGTCAGACGATTTCACTCTGTTCAACCCCATGGCTGCTGTGGATCATCTTCAGTTGAATAAAATCGTCAGAGTAGCTGAATCAATATAAAAATTCTTTATTGATAGGGAAAATTTCTAACTTTCCTGTTGCTGTAAATTTCCCTAAGCTGAATAAAACCACCAGACATTACCCGGGGCCAAGTGTAAAGCTCATATCGGCCAAAGGGTTAAGTCGTAGATCATCGTACGGAAAGAGTTAGAAACTACTATTATTAATCCCTCTAATTATTAACCCCACTAGTAATTAACCCCTCTTATATAATGACGTCCCTTTTAACTAAGAACGAAGCCAACGATTCTGTTCAGCTTAGAAGAAAAGTGAATGGTTTTGACAGAGCCTTTACTAACCCCCTTACCTACTACCATTCCCTCCTGAGGTGAACAAAATCGTCTGGCAATATATGATGTGAAATGCAGTACGTCCAACGGCTGAAGAAAATGAGCTGATATGCAACTTCACTGAGAATTAAAAAAAAAAAAGTTCTGATATTAAAAAAGTGATTCATACTCTAACTCTCGTCACTCCTGCATCATGTGTTTAATTTTTCCTCCACTAAATAAGAAAATCATCCCTGTTCACACAAAAAAACAAAATTTCCCAGACTCTCAATATCATCCCTCCTGCATAACAACAAAGTTTAATTTTTCCTCCATAATAATCGCTCCAGGACTCCCCAAATTCAGGGTCAGGGTTGGGTGAGTGATTTAGATTGAGGTCACAAAAATGCATCACGTGGACAGACATCGATTGTTGATTTTTCATACATGGGTAGCGACGGCGTGGGTGGGGATGCGTCTGCGTTTTCACCCTTTCAATACAGTAAGAGACGCCTTCATGTGGTGGCAACGACATGATTAGGCGGCTCTACTGCCCGGTTATCAAAGCGTCCCTCAGCTCCCGCACTCAATCCCCCGAAAGAAGGATGGTGGACTGCACGGATTGGACATTTTCAGCCTGCAGTCAACCGGGTTCACGCTTGACCTGGGACTATAACCCAGCCCCGTTTCATAACTAGTTCACGATATCAGTAAAAGCGTTCTCAAATACACAGGCAATATTCTTTTCTCGTGTATCCGGCTTTCCGTGAATTGTTGAAATGGACGACGCATCACAATAAAGTTTCTGCATTTGAGTATCATCCTTTCACATATTAAACTTTCATTGTTGTTAGGGGTTTGCTCCAAAATACCTGCCGTTTTTGCCATTAATTTTGTGCAGTAAACTGAGGGATATTGGCAAATCGTCTTTACAGGTAGCCGTGGAACTTCAGTAGCCCATTTTTCTGTAATTTAATGTGAGTTAATAGTAAAAAAGGGAATGAGAAAATCGGAAATTAAAAAGGAAATTGTACCATATCCCTCCTCCTGCTTGTTTCCCACGTACAGGGGTGATAGCAGCGGCGGCAGCAGCTGGAGGTGGTATAAAGCCATGCGAGTGTCCAGGTGACCGTCATGTGCAGGCAGCAGACATGAGCAGGCACGTCGTGATATGCACTCTCCAACTGGGGCTCCTCCTCCTCTGTACTGGTAAGAAAACATCCTACAATCTCGCCACTTATCTTCTGCCCAGATCAGAACTACCCACAGAGTTTCACTGCTTCCTTTATCACAAGTATGAAATTAATTAGACGAATATTTGTCCTTTCATCCACGGAATGTGACTAAATGTGTCCTTTTACCTGAGGAATGTGACTAAATGCACTCTTTTACCAGTAGAATGTGACTAGATGTGTCCTTTTACCTGTGGAATGACTAATTCTGCCCTATTACCTGTGGAATGTGGCTAAATGCTTTCTTTTACCTGTGACGTGATTAAATCCCTACATTTACTTGCAGAATGAGACCAAATTTGTCCTTTCACTTGCGGAATGCGATTAAATCTCTTCTGTTAGCTGTAGAATATCACCGAATTTATCCTGTAACTATCTGAAGGCCACTCCCTGCCCTCCCCCACCAGGAGTGAGGGCCCAGGAGTGTGCAGCCATCATCTTCGACCATGAGTGGGATGGCAACTACGCGGCCAACTTTTCCGCCCAGAGTGCTGTTCCGTCTCAGGGCTTTAGTGCAATCTTCACCTTCGACAGCCCGATTACCGGCATTGCTGTGAGTGTAAAGGCCTTTGTAGTATTTATGGATTTCTCTCTCCCTATGTGGATCTACTTCATATTTAGCCTTTGCAACCCACGGCTCCTTTAAACGTAAAACCAATGGACTGCAAGCTGAACGTGCCCTCGTCCTATGCAGGCCACCATCCTCCTTTCAAGGGCTAGGGAGGAAGCTGGGGGACGTTTGCATAACTGGGCAGTGGAGCCGCCCAGTCATATCAGGGCCACCTCATGAAGGCGTGCCTCTCCCCTACCCGGTGCATGAAAGTACACAGATCATTCAGGATATTCTGCATGGTTCCATTAACAAACTGCATGTTGATCCTCGCCTCACTGGAAGCTACGGTTTTCTTATTAGCTGCCAGTTCCTAAATATGACTCTGATATTGCTTAGCCTCTCATTAAACGGTGCAGGATCTGTAATAAAATGTTGCAATCTCTCTTATTAAATGCTGATCTCTCTCTCTTATCTCTCCCGCAACAGATTCTCTTATTAGATGTCTCAATTTCTCTCATCTAATGCTCATTTTTCTCATTATCGCTTCCATTTAGATGTTCAATATCCCTTTTCAAGTGCTGATTTTTCTCTTAACCCTCTCACTGCAGATTCTCTTATCAGACGTTGCAGTTTCTCTTAACATACGTTGAACCTTCTCTTATCTCTCCTCCCCCCCTTCGTCAGAACTGGGGCGGTGGATCAGCTGAGGTGATAGACGACACTCACGCCCGCCTGTACAGTGACGACACGTTCGTGGAGACCGGCATGATAATCAGCTTCCAGTTCAATGTTCAATTCTCAGGCACCACGAGGCCTCTGGTGATAGCCATCGAACTGAACGGCCAGGATGTGTGCGGTAACTATTTTTATTGATCTATTTATTTACCTATTTAATTATTCATGAACGTGACAACCCGCTCTCTGAGGCTAAGAGGTCTTACTAAGTGTCACCTTTACATGTCACCTTTTTCGGGTCTAATACCCACCGTTTAAAATTAATGCAGTCTCTCCCTCTGACCATGATTCTTATGGTGCTATCTTCAGACAAATTTGTTTAGCTCTGGGTGAAAAATGAAATTGTTAGAGGGTTAATGAGGAATGTGTCTATCCGCTTTACTACAAATGAACAATCTGATGCCTGACAAAATCGTCTGGAAAGAGAAAGAAAACAAAATTCATGTGACGTCCTCCGATTGAAATGGTTCATCATCATCATCACCATCCAGGTCTCTTTTCCCACCACCACCATCACCACCACCACCACCGCATCATTATTATCATCATCATCATCACCACCATCATCCCTCTAACCTACTTTCTCAGCTAAAATGATAATCCTCCTTCTGTGTCTTTCCCTCCTGCGTTCAGACGGAGAACTAGTTTGGACCACGGCCTACCCCTACACCAACCCATGTGAGGCTACTGGCATGACCCCCTACGATTACTCTCAGGTCAGTTGCGTGTATTTTCATGACTTGAGAATTCGTAATGTCTCCTCTTTAACGATTTAGTTCCCACTTTACATTTTAACCCACCAGGCACTGGAGAATTCGTAATGAGTCCTCTTTAGCGATTTGTTTTTCCATTTTACACTTCAACCCACCAGGCGCTGTGCATGTCGTTCCTGTTCTACGAGGCGGAGCGGTCTGGCCCTCTGCCGGCGGACCAGCGAGTCACTCCCTGGAGGTGGGACTCAGCCCTTGACGACGGTGCTGACGTAGGCTATGATCTGACTGGAGGATACTACGACGGTGAGGAAGATGATGAAGTACTCGTGTGTGTGTGTGTGTGTGTGTGTGTGTGTGTGTGTGAGTGTGTGTGTGTGTGTTTACTTAAGGTGATATTAACTGAAGTACTGGCGATAAATAGGTGAAAGGGCAACTAAAATTAGAGAGAATAAAGATGGAAAACATTCAGATACAAATTTGCAGCTTACGTATGAATGATGACAATAGAGAGAGGTAGATTAACCCTCCCAAAAATAATAATAAATAAATAAATAAACTAGAGCATCATTTATAACAGAGTAATATCAACAACAGTGAAATGGGAAATATGAAATTAGAATATACGTGGGCTGCACACAATTTTTGGGGTTAGGAAATCAAAATGTTTATACAGCACAGTGGGAAGAGGGAGCAGAAAGAGGAGTGGGAGGCGGAAAGAATAACTGGCTGAGGTGAATGCAAGAAATCAGTTCAGATGAAAGTGTGGTAATGAAGTGGAGATCTGAACTGCTGAGGGACGTAAAGTGTTTGTTATTAAGGCCTGCAAAAACAAAACCGAGCATAGAGGCTGCAAGAGGACTGAGATGGATACAACTTACATCAACGTATGTGTGTGGGTACTAGTATGGCTAAGGCATGAAAATTCAAGTGTGAAGGCAGCCGAAATGGGACTGAAAGTATGGTTTACCTAATGTGGGTAGGATTTATAACATATTCATGAAAGATGCACGGTAAATAAATAAGCCCACCTATTTACCTAGCTGTTCAGACCTTTCCCATGTCCCACTGCCATTATATACGTCATCCTAAAACCAAACGGTAGACAGGAAGAAACTATACGGTACCTTACCAGTTTACTCAGTTATCAGACCTCTCTACCCTCACCATACCAATACGTCTATCCCACCAGCAAGCATTAGATTGAAGAAAGTCATATTGCACTACATTTCGTCTATTTTAGGATATCTCAGCTTTCAACATACTACTACATCAACCCCAAGAACAACTCTAGTCAGTTTTTATTTCTCTCAGCTCTGTCACTGTCATTTTGTTGCCTGTCCACCTTAAAATGATTATCCTAACGCCTTTTCCCCACCAGCTGGCGATCACGTGAAATTCGGCTTCCCCATGGCGTACACGATCACTGTTCTCGCCTGGGGAATGATAGACTTCGCTGAGGGATACGAGGCTGCCGGTAAGTATTCCCTAATTCGGTATTTACATCGCCAAAGAAGAAAATTATCATCTCTTGTTTAAAAAAAAAAAAATCATTAGGATACCACTATACTTAAATAATACAATTTCACTTCATCACCGAAATGTGTACTCGGTCAGTAAAGGATGCAACATAAAAAGAAAAGATCATCTCTAATTTCAAAACCAACAATTAACCCTCTGAATACATATATGATTAATTTATTTTATGATTTCTAACCCTTCCTCTCCACAGACCAGTTGGAGTACGGTCGAGCCGCCGTCAAGTGGGGCACGGACTACTTCCTGAAGGCTCACACAGCTGAGTACGAGTTTTACGGACAGGTACAGCGTTTCTCATCATTCACTGCCAATACAGACAAATTTCGTAATACGTAGGCTTTATTTAACTTCTTCAGTCTGCTTACGTAGTTTTTCTTGCTAACTCCTGCAAAGCTGTTTATCTTAGACTTTCCAAACTCATCATTCATTGCCTACACAGCGAAATTTCGTAATATGCAGGCTTTGTTTAACTTCTTCACTTCTATTACGTATTTTGTTCTGCTAACTCTGCCGATTTTGTTTATCTTAGAATAGATTTTGAATAGTATATGAGAGAAGGGGAAGTGAATTGGGGGGAGGGCAGTCAAATGATGGGTGAAAGAGCGACTTGGAGGTGTTTTGTATGCGGCAACCCTTTCCGGGATTAGGGCGTCGGGCTATAGATAGATTAACACATAGAATACACTTTCCTAACTGAAGGGGTTAAGAGCAAGCTTCATTAACCGGTACACTACGATGGGGTTGTCCTGAGCCGAACAGCATCGTCAGGTGGTGGCCATAGCAATATATACGTCACTGGAGTGCAGGGGTTAAGTACGTCTGTGCTATTAGGTCTCAGTTAACTCACAGAACTGCTTCTACTGACACTACACTGCTCATATGAAGGTATTTTTTTCTACACACACACACACACACACACACACACACACACACACACACACACACACACACACACACACACACACACAAATTATGTTAAAAGGATTTCACTGCATCCCTGACAGACTGGGGAATTTTTTTTTTTTTTAATGAAAGGAAGAAGGAACCAAAGGCCAGAAGTCCGCAAGATTGTTCCCTTCACAATAAATAAATAAATAAATAAAAAAATAACAAAAAGCTCAATAGTGAAGCAGATAGCAAACACACACTCATATGGTAAGAAAGGTAATACGAGTAATGTCTTTTAGCATTATATAATATGACAAGGATATACAGGTATGCTTTAAACTGCCCTACAGGTGGGTATGGGCTCCCCGGATCACGCTTTCTGGGGTCGACCTGAGGATATGCAGATGGAGCGGCCCTCTATGAAGATTGACAAAGAGAACCCAGGTCAGAAAGAGAGAGAGAGAGAGAGAGAATTTTAACCTTTTCAGTATCATGTCTTAGAATATATTTTAATTTAAGCAATAAAGAAAACAGACTATAAACAAAGCTTGTGTTGAGAATTAAAAAAAAGAAAAAAGAAAAAGAAAATCAATATCTCCACTTACAGGGTCTGAGTTGGCGTGTGAGACAGCCGCTGCTCTTGCTGCTGCCTCCATCCTCTTCCAGGTCAGATAAGAATTTCGTAGCTAAGTTTCGTATTTTAAGAGGTCGTAACACCTTTTCCTTAGCGATTTATTCTGCAAATTATACCTCAATATCGCCTTGCATGTTACTGATGCAAATGATGTTGATACTGGAACGGTATAAATAAAACACACGAGATAATGTTCAACGTGTAACAAACAAAATAAATCGCTGAGGAAAAGGCGCTACGTCACCTGGAACTCAAGGTGTAAGGTTCAAAATTTCCAACAACATCTCGATTATGGGATATAATACTGCGCATATGGAATCAGATACTATTTATAAGGCAAAGATGAGAGAGAGAGAGAGAGAGAGAGAGAGAGAGAGAGAGAGAGAGAGAGAGAGAGAGAGAGAGAGATTAAAAAAAAAAAATGCCATCATCCTTTCTCTAACCCAGGATGTCGACCCGGCTTACTCCTCCGAAGTGCTAGACGTGGCTAAGGAACTCTACGCCTTCGGAGACGAGTATCGACTGGAGTACCACCTGTCCATCACCGACGCCAGCGACTTCTACAGGTAACCGTGCCAGTAATTTTGCAGGTAAACTAATTAATGTCAGGTCACGAGGGTCTGTGTCGCGTTGCAGTGATGATGCCTAAAGTAAATGTTGATCGACACACTGCACCATCATCATTTATTATTATTATTATTATTAATTATGATGATTATCATTATCACTTATACTGGATATGGTGTTAATATTCTTGTGTTGAAGGGAGAAATTAAGCAGCACATTTTACAAATCACCTTTTTGATAATTCTCCTCTTTTGACCATTTCCAATTTCTGTATCCTACACCACCTACTTTTAATCCCTTCACTGCAATGACCTCTCTCTCTCTCTCTCTCTCTCTCTCTCTCTACCAATGTGCAATGCTTTTCAACTTTAGAAGGCTCTCTAGTTTTGGGGGGTTAGGGGAGCAGCCTAGTAGTGAAGGGGTTAATGAAGGCGATATCAAACCCCTCCAATTCAGAAGAGTCTGAAGCTGCATAAAATCGTCTGGACAAACCAGAATAGTACACTAAGAAGGTCCTCAATGTGAAGGGGTGAAGTGGAGAATGTAATGATGATGATGATGATGGCAAAAATGGTCCACCTCTGTCCCTGACCCTCTGTAACACGGTCCACATTTAGGTCGTGGAGTGGGTACGGTGACGAGCTGCTGTGGGGCGCGCTGTGGCTGTACCGGGCCACTGGGGACGCTGCCTACCTCACCAAAGCCCAAGAGGCGTGGGACGAGTTTGGCCTGGGGGAGGACGGGGAACAGTTCTCTTGGGACGATAAGAGAGCCGGTGCTTATGTGAGTACAAAAGGATCAGTACAATTATAACATCTACTATATATATGCAGTTGACACTAAGTCGTTCTACTTATCGGTTATGAGTTACGGCCACATGATAACGATTTATTAGCCACGCTCCCTGTGGACATGGAAAAAAGGGTAGTTCCTTGCGTGAAGGAAAATGAGAGTAAATAAGGCGGGAGTGGGTGGCTGAACAGTCCCTCTTTATACTGAAGTATGTATATGGCAATCCCACCGCCCAGCATCTCTGCTGCACACTGCCTTGTGCATCACAGAGGTCAGAACGAGGGACGTTGCTCTAACCTTTGGCTTCATTTTTCTCCAGTTCCCCAGTGAAATAGAAGACAGGTGTTCTGGATCATCCCATTCCATGTAAATGTGGGTAAGTGTAGGTTAGGATGAAAGATGCATTATCAAGGCATGTTCATCATTAGCTTCTATCCCTTCAATGCCCTGCATACAGATGGCTTCCTATGTAAACACTAACACGCTTACTTTTCAACCACTGAAGAATATAGCAATAAAATCTTTACTCTTGTGTATTTTTCTAACCCTCCCTTCCACAGGCTCTGGGCTGGATGCTGGATCCCTCGAATACGATGTACGAGACGGCGATGAAAGAGTTCCTGCGTCACATAAGGGAGGACATGCCCTACACGCCAGGCGGCCTCGTCTTCCTCGACCCATGGGGAGCTAACAGACACGCCGCTAATGTCGCTTTCCTCTCTTTCTGGGTAAATGCTCTGAGATGAACTTTCTTCCGAGGCTATCCTGGATTTACGTGAACTCTTAACAGGGGATCACTTGTCTCTAAGATGAACTACAGCCTATTTTGATTCTTCAACATTACGCCCATCAAAAGATACGCAGTCAGCTGGCTAAAGCGAAATAAGAAACCTAAATTATATGAGACATTATTCCACCTCTGCCTCTTTCATGGTTCATACTCTCTGAACATGTTTTGTTTTTAAGTACCGTACAGCTTTTTTTTTTTTTCCCCTGAACTGAGGATTATATTTTTACGTGGACTGTATGCTCTAAAATCAGAAAAATGTAAAGGATTTCTCGATGGCTGTCCTACACCTTACATCTCCGTCCAGTGTTCGTTGAGACTCTCCTCCCAAAGGCAATACTAGGAATCAGGTTATGAGAATGTTACGTTAATATACTGCCTTCTTCTATGACCGCAATCTTGACGCACTGTATTGTTTGTAACGTTATAAGAATGTTACGTTACTAAACTGCCTTCTTCTATGACCACAATCTTGACGCACTGTATTGTTTGTACTCCCAGGCTGCTAAGTATGGTGACCCAGCTGAGGCCGACACACACATACAATGGGCCACCAGTCAGATGCACTATATCCTAGGTGACATCGGCCATTCCTTTGTGGTTGGGTTTGGTGTCGATCCCCCACAGCGACCCCACCACCGATCCAGGTCAGTCTCTGCTTCCTTTGTCAAAATAAATGTGTGTGAGAGAGAGAGAGAGAGAGAGAGAGAGATCTTACTGCATAAACTACTCTATGCAGTTAAGATACATTTACCCCTTCAATCCGACGGCGTACATTCCACTTTCATCTTGCAACTTCCAAACAATTTTATTCAATTTAGGACAGAGCTCTCGTAGTGAAAGCGTTAATTAAGACTACATCGAATTCTCCCAGTTCGAAAAGTCTCCCCAACGCTGAATGAAATGTAAAATACGTCACCGGATTGAAGGGGTAAAGCATGAAAATGATGGCCGTAATCTATATATCTTTGTAAATTTACGGCCAAACATGTTCCATCTTCGTCATGTACTTCAGAAATTATCGCAGAAACTCGGGAGTGTCCATTCCACTTTGAGACTGAAATTCTAAGTATACGACCAAAATATATTATCAAATAATAGGAAGTCTACAGCCTCGAGGAACAAGGAACTAACCATCCCTCTCACATCGTCAGCTCTTGTCCAATCCCGCCTGACTCCTGCACCGCCAACAGCTGGGGACAGACCCAACCCGGACCCAACCCTCATGTTCTCTACGGGGCCATCGTGGGGGGACCTTCAGAGGTAAATAAACGACGGTTCGTAAGCAGCGCATGGAAACTCGCCTGGATGTATCTTATGTGCTGCGGGAAATGCTCAGTCTCCTGGTGTGGGCGTGGGTGAGGCAATGGTAGTAGGAAATGAGGATATGATTTAGGACAGACATTGGTAACCCTGAGTGGGCCTTTCCCGCAACATGGCTGTATCTTATCTGCTGTGGGAACGGCTCAGTCGCCTGGTGTGGGCGTGGGTGTGGCAATGGTAGTAGGAAATGAGTAAATGATGCAGGACAGACACTGGTAAAGCTGACTAAACCTTCGCAATACATGAGAAATTGCCCGGCTGAAGGGAAGAAGAGTGTTATATCTGGACCTCATTTTACTTTAATTACTTATGAAGTAGGTTTTAGGACAATAATATTCTTTTTTTCCTCCCTCTCTCCATATTCAATACTGGTGTTAAAATATACTTCATCGTTGCAAGTCGTCTTTTACTGGTTGAGCAAAACTATTAATGTTTCATTCATTATCTTTTTCGGAAACACTTTTGTCGTGGAGGAAACATGAAGAACCAGTGAATTAAGCAGAATAAGGCTGTGGTGCCAAAATCAGGAGACATGATTCAAAGATATTATGATTCTTTTTATTTATTTATTTATTTTTTTTTTTGTAATAATGTTTCCTTTTTCGTCACCGCAGGACGGCACCTACGTGGACGACCGTGGTGACTACGTGCACAACGAGGTGGCCTGTGACTACAACGCTGCCTTCAGTGGTGCTCTGGCCGCCATGATCGAGAATAATTAGGGCAACGCCAATGATTTTTTTAACTACATTATGATGGAGAATAAACAGTTCCACAAGAATGATTTTTTAATTACCTTATGATGGAAAATAATTAGACCAACACCAATGATTTTTTTCATTACCTTATGATCGGGAATAATTAGAGCAAAACACGGGTGATTCTGACCTACCTTGTCACACGGAGGTCACAATAAGACATAGGGTCACGATGTAAGTGGCTTTGGAGATTTCGTAACACTCCCCTTTGGCTATTTATTCGTTATTCTACTGTATATTATTGGTGAAAACTATGTTGATATTAAAGCGATGTAAATAATATACAAATGAATGTCTGGATATTATGCCAACTAAATCGCTTAGGATGTGGTGTTGCGAGGCCACTCAGAATACAGGCCAAAATCTGACGCAAGCTGTTCGATCGAGGAGACAAAGAAGCTGGAAGAACACCACCATTCCCTTCCGTGTTTCATTCTGGGTGTTCCGTGTTTCATTCTGGGTGTTCCGTGTTTCATTCTGGGTGTTCCGTGTTTCATTCTGGGTGTTCCGTGTTTCATTCTGGGTGTTCCGTGTCTCATTCTCGGTGTTCCGTGTCTCATTCTCGGTGTTCCGTGTCTCATTCTCGGTGTTCCGCAATCCACTTTACTTATAACACTTTGCTATCCTCTTCTGTGTTACTTTAAGTCATTCTAATAGCCTCATACTCTTCATAAATAAAGTACAAAATTATACTGACCGGCCATATCCAAAAATAAATCGCTAAGGAAGAGGTGCTAGGGAGCTTCCTTCACCGACGAGAGTACAAGCTCCAATCTTCGCGCACATACCGGTACCTTTGTGGTTTAATTTTAAAACGTAACAGGAAAACACTTAGCTCCAGTGATATATAAATTTTTTCGGAAACTAACAAAATCATTCAGTAGAGTTCATATATATTTTTTTTCCCACAAACTAACATTAAATAATTCAGTTCCGTTTATATAATTTTTTCAGAAACTTCCATATAAACATTCATTTCTGCTGAAACGTAAACTTTTAAAAACTAACATATAAACTTCCATTCCAGTTGATATGTAAAGTTTTCAGAAATTAATATATACCGTACATTATTTTTCTCGTTACTGGATTATACATATAGTTTTCAGCATTATAATTATCTCAAGTCTTTATTAATCATACAATATACTTTTCTTCTCTTGAAAGCTTTTCTCTTATCCTTCGGCCCTGCTATGGATATTATAATAAGACATCAAATACTTGCTTGTGGACTTTTATACCAAATTTAAATTATTCAAAAATGTTAAATTGTGCAAAAATGTTGAATGCAGTTAAGGAAGTGCATAATTAAGTGTATAATTACCCCCTCGCTAAAATAAAATGTGTAATAAGCCTGGGTCATGTTGCAAATTAGGCTTGGGTTTTCATTCCCCCTCCCCCCCCCTTATCTTGGGATAAGGTCACCGCATTTTCTTTTTCTGATAATTTTTTCACCGCCTCCTACTTCCGGGATGTCACTACATTTTTTTTTACCAGTCTCAATATCATTTACGTATAAGAAGAGTAGGGTATGAGAGTGTGTAATACCCTTTCATATGTCAAGTGTAGCCTACAGAGAACTTATATACCTGTACTGAGAAATGTGGAAAAAAATCGATGCAGACAGATAAAAGCTTCACATTCTCTCTTCTTCTTCTATATAATTTCAAACTGGAAATAATCCGACGGAATAACAGGTCTCTCATGTATACGCAAAAACAGAATATAATGTTTTGCTGAAAATTAAATCCATGCCAAAACGGCTGACAACATTTGAAGATACTGAAACAGCATCAGAAGTAAAGCAATATATTGGAGAGAGTCAGCATGTCGTAAATCCCATCCACATCGTTATGGTATTTTTACGAGGTGCGTCAAGAACTTCGTCACTTGGTACATAAAGTTTAATCTCCTACGGTTCAAATTTCATGATCGAGCCTGGGGGTGCGGTCTGAAAGAATATTAGTGCGCAATGTTTTAAAGGCTGTATTAAATGAAGACTGTGAACCTCCAGTATTTCTGGCTCCTTTGCTTATAATTATGTAGACTGAGGGAGAAGTTCTTGGGAATTTAAGCATATCTACATCGACCTGGCGAACACAACTGCAGCCAACAGTTCCTCTATAGACTTCAAGGAATCTCGGAGAAAATAAGGATATGTTGCTAATCCAGTAAGCAATAACGACTCTACTATCTTTCCACCGCACTTCTTCGTGACCAGCATCATATTCTAGAGTTAACCTGGGGCTACAACTTAGGATTAAATATAAAAACGGGGCAATTTTAGGCCGCCAGATTAAAAAGTGAATAGGGTGTTGCTGTTGCTGATGAACGAGTGGGGAGGCAACCAGACAACCGGCAACCCTGCTCTCATCCCAGCAAAACTTATTTCTGCATGTTTGTCGAAGGAGTGCCTCAAAAATAATGAAATGGGAATGGAAGATAGATAGACAGATAGATAGACAGATATAGATAGATAAATAGATGGATAGATTTATGATTATTTTTCCCGTCTTGAGATGGTTGGACGAGATGATGATGAGAGTGGTTGCTATGGTGAAAATTATCAGGAGGCGATAACTGCAGGTAAGTTTGCCCAAAGTTACGTGGATGTTATGGAAAGTTTCGCAGTTTGATAGAATTATGTCTGGGGTGGAGAGAGGCAGGGAAGTTCAGCCCTAGTGTAGAGCTCCAAAGTTTGTAAATGAGAGTGCACAGTCCTCTCATGATTCTTGTCCCTCCTACAAAACATAACTCTTGGCAATGTGAAAAAAAAAAATATCGTCAGCTACACTCATTTTCTCCAGGAAGAACAAGGAAAGATGAGTCCAGGCTCTTCCTTCGTCTATACTTCTTCCTCTAAAAACAAATCCAAAGCTGCGACACGGATTCGATCGTAAATCTGTACGAGAATCCCACCCAAGATTTATATCCATTTTTTTCAGACCCATCTTCAGATAAAACTGGGTTGCTGATGGACTGAAATGTTACTTCAAAGTCATATTTTACTTCCTGGGTGCTCCAAAATTTATCTAAGTTTCTCTAAACAACAGTGATGATAATAACCAAAACAGCGATAACACGGATCCTTTATCATCGTCCACAGAAAATAATTATAAAAACACGTGTTTTCTCACCAGTGGATAAAAAGAGATGAGGAAGAAGTGGGTAGGTACGTTTTTTTTTTTTTTTCTTTTTTTTACTCAAGGCTAGTTTTGAGAGAGAGAGAGAGAGAGAGAGAGAGAGAGAGAGTTCTATCTTTCTCTCTAAGCCCACCACCCTCCTTTCTGAGGGATAGGGCTGGAGATGAGGGACGTTTGTATCTGTTTATATTGGTGCCACCGCGTGAAGGCGTCCCCCCCCCCCTCCTCCAGCCTCGTAGGACACTGGGCTGGTGGCGTATGTGACAGGTGACCCACATTGCCCTTGTTTGTTTGTTTTTCCTTTCACCTTGAAGACAACGCGCCTGGGATAGAGTCCAGCTGTCACCTTGAGTCCGAGAGAGAGAGAGAGAGAGAGAGAGAGAGAGAGAGAGAGAGAGAGAGAGAGAGAGAATCATATGCAACTAATACCATAATTATACTCCTATAAATTTTCTCGCGATGGTATGACTTAATATATCCAGATTTCTTCACCAGTAAAGAGACACCTCATGAATTCAAAAGATAAACAATGAAGAAGTCAATGCTTTGCACTGGGATGGTAAAACTAAATTACTTTCATTAACTCCTGATGATCTTATTCAAGTGGGCTACAAGAAACCCTAGTCAGAGTTTGGATTACATAGCTGTTACTTCGAGGGTAACATTTTGCTGGGAATTTATTTCTTTTCGGTCTTTTATTTTGTTTTTAAAAAATCATATCATCTATAAAGAGTGCATGCTATAAATGAGGCACACGTTAGAATGCTTCATATATAAAATCATAATACTAACTGCTTACAATAAGAAAGCACAAATACGGGATCAATGCTTCTGTGGATAATACAACGAAGGCTCAGCAGACCATTAAATATTCAAATAATAAAAAAAAGGGACAAATAAACGTTATGTAAATCACATAAAACAGAAAGTATTCATGTAACTTGAAAAAATTAAGACAACGACATGCATGCCAGTTCCCACACAGATGATAACGACGTGGCAATAGCAGCATCAGCGCGCGCGCGCGAGTGGCTTGGCAGTAGACATGAGCAAGCACGCGATCTGTACGCTCCTCCTGGGGCTGCTCCTTCTCCACACAGGTACTGTGTAGTATACAGTATATGAGGCCTAAACCATCTGTGTACATACAGCCTCGGTCAACGATCTCTTTGTACGTTGGGCGTTCCCACCTATCCAAGTAGAAGCCTTTCGTGATTTATTTACAGATGATCAATTTAGCAATACCTCCGTAAATTTTGACAGTATTGAGAAAATGTAAAGGAACTCATGATGATCTAGATGTTAGATACTGATGTCGGAGATGGCCGCAACTCAACGCGATTCGATTGGGATGGTAGAGGTGATTGGGAGTTTCTGGACTAAGGCTAAGTGGAACCTTTACGCCACGAAGAAAATGACTGTTACTGTTGCCATAAAGAATTGCTGAGTTGGACTTATAAATTATAGTTATAAGCTGAAGGAGAGGTGTCAAGGATGATACATATATATGGTCCTATATCCGGTCTCTGTCCGTGCCTACAGGAGTGAGGGGCCAGCGGTGTGCAGTGGTCTCGCTGGATTTGGTTTCCGATGGCTTCTACTCCGCAACCTTCCTCTCACAGACCGAAATTCCCTTCTTGGGGCTTGACGTCTTATTCACTTTTGATCTCGCTGTGGATTCTGTGACGGTGAGTGGGTAGATTAAGGAGGCTTGAGTTTGTATTTTGGAAAAGATTTTAATATTTCTTTATACTCTCTGCTCCCTTCACTTTCGATCTCTTGTGACTTTTTTTTTTTATATAATGAGGCCACGTCTCTTCACATTTCTATTCAGTTACAGTTTAGGTAGAAGGAGTAGGTTTCTGTCATCACGCCAACACCTTCGAAGGAACTACTGTCAGAGGGAATTTTATCAATCAATAATTTCATAAGTGTATATTCCTCGCGCTGCCAACTTCCACAAGATTACGACATTCTCAGTACGTTTGTAATAGCTACTCTTATTTCAAAATTTATCTCTTTCAATCCGCACAAAATATACGACTGCGTGTAGTTTGGAGACATATTAGAGTGCTCTCCTTTACACTTACACTTCTTCCATACAGAACCTGGATGGGTCAAGCGAGCTGATAGACGCCACCCACGCCAGGCTGTTCAACGAGACTCAGTTCGTGGAGACGGGCGAGTTCGTCAGTGTCGACTTCACTGTGACCTTCTCCGGCACCACCCAGCCTGAAGTGGTGGCCGCTGACATGAACGGCCAGGATGCTTGCGGTCAGTCAAACATTCGCTAATAATGGTCGTCGTCCTGAGCAGTTTTGTCCATCCTTCCTTTATGTAGATTAATATGCACGTTTTTTTCCATTACTAAAACTATTTTACAGCTGATTTTGGTGTCAGTTTTCTTTCCTTCTTTTTTTCTTCTTTACTTTGAACACTGCTCCAGTATTTCATCGCTATGCCAATTCGGTCAATGTGATTTACGATAATATCTGTATTGTGATCTACTGCACGTATCAAGTAATATTTTTTCTAGGTAATCAAAGTTTTCAGCATAATAATCTAATTAAGTCATACGAAGTCTGTGTAAAATATAAGGTTTTACTCGAGGAACAACAATACACACACACATTAAACTGTTACAAGAAATCCATACTAAGTGCGGTATCCTATTGGTTATGCATAATAGCTTGCATATTTTATTTTTAGTGAAACACATGTCTCTATATATATAATGCATGAGCGTTTTAGAAATGGTACAAGAACACGTTTTGTATATGTTAAAAAAATATATATATAATAATTCTGACTCATTGCCATTCAGACGGATCGCTGACATGGGCCACGGAGACGCCCTACACCCTTCCCTGCGAACCCACCGGCATGTTACCTTACGATTACAGCCAGGTATGTGTTAATTTAGACTCAGGTAAACGTGGTCTAATTCAACACGGCCGAGAAGTGTAGGAAAGAGCCGTACCTCTATAATGGCACGAGGAAAAACCGACACGATGATAGATAGTAAGGAGTATAATTTTTCCATTCAGACAGGTGCTCATAACTCTAGTGTGTTCTGCATCAGTTTCACACTTCTCGGGGCCAAACCTTGAATTTCGCTCTATGTTATCTTGTTTTTGCTTTTGCTTGGAGGGAACAATCTTGCGGGCTTCTGGTCTTTGGCTTCTTTTTCCTTGTATATAATAAAGGAGGGAGAGGAAACCACGAAAATAAAATCCCTAAAACCGCCCCAAAACGTCTTTTCCCCCCGCCCTCCTCTTAATCTTCTCCTCACGCGCCAATCTGATTTCGCGTCGCTCTCAAACATCCAACTTGAGATGAGGGAAAGTGCGAGAAGGTTTTCCCTGATTTCTGCTCCTGAAATACCTGTGTTTTAGTTTTCTCACCATTAGTGCTCTGAGCGTTTCACCCCTTAATTCTAGGTACTTATCTGATTGTCTCCAAAACATGGCAATCAGCTTAGGGAAACACACACACACACACACACACACACACACACACACACACACACACACACACACACACACACACACATACGACAGCGAGTCACAGGAGCCTGAGAGTGTTAATTCCCACCAGGCGCTGTGCATGTCGTTCCTGTTCTACGAGGCGGAGCGGTCTGGCCACCTGCCGGCGGACCAGCGAGTCACTCCCTGGAGGTGGGACTCAGCCCTTGACGACGGTGCTGACGTAGGCCTTGACCTGACTGGGGGATACTACGACGGTGAGGGAGGAGATGAAGTACTCGTGTGTTTGTGTGTGTGTGTGTTTACTTACGGAGACATTAACTGAAGTACTGAAGACAAAAAGGTTAAAAAATCAGAGAATGAAATGAGTAGGAAAGATGTAGATATTCTGCCACGAAGGAGCAGGAGGGAGTAAAGGAAGAGGGGGAAATGAAGAGGAAGGAAAACAATAAGGGAATTAATATGGGTAGAAAAATATAGATACAATGACGATGAGGGAGATGCAGAAGTACTGGTATTTTGTTTCATGAAGATTCTGGCACTAATGGCAAAGATATGGTGAGGGAAGGCATGGATTACTCGGATTCTGTATTACTGAAATTTCTGGTTAGGGGGAAAAAACAGTAATCCTAATATTGATAATAATAACTCTACTTCGTGTTAATAAAAGCTAGGCCGAGTGCTAAAGAGTTATAGAATCATTTGTGATGGGAAATTAGAATGGAAGAATTGATGTGTCCTGTAAAATAAAATAAAGAAAAAAAGATACGGAACATGATACAAGTTCCCCATTAAAAAAAAAAAAATATATGACATTCACTTGAGCTTGTCCGGACCCTGAATGACGTATTCCCTAAAATGGCCGTTCCTGCCCCGACAGCCGGTGACCACGTCAAGTTCGGCTTCCCCATGGCAGTGACGGCCACCATGCTGGCCTGGGGCATGATAGACTTCTCACAGGGATACGAGGCTGCAGGTGAGGCCAGGTGTTTACCTAGGTACGGTGACCACTTTACTACGTCGCCATTCACCAGGGTTCTCTCTCTCTCTCTCTCTCTCTCTCTCTCTCTCTTTCACACACACACACACACACACTATCTATCTATCTATATCTTTCATAATATAGTTCGTGGTCCCCAATAACACCAACAAATATGATCGCCAGCCATGTACGCAAACCTGCATTTATTCAGTTACTCTTCCTTAACTAAGCTAAGACAGTCACCTCGAAACTACAACGGTCATTTTCTTCCTCCCTTTTCCGTTTTCAGAATTTAACGTGATACTGATGTTAATATTCAGCAAGAAATCCCCAGGTATAAGTCATTTTGCTATAACTGAGCTAAACCTAAAATTTCGCCTCTCCCTCCTCTCAGGCCAGCTGGAGTATGGTCGTGCTGCCGTCAAGTGGGCCACAGATTACTTCCTCAGGGCTCACACGGGCGAGTATGAGCTGTATGGCCAGGTGAGGCACTTCTGTATACTGGTCTTCCTCTAACCTGGCCTAAAATTGCCATCCCTCCATCCTGAATGCAGAGTTGTAACAAGAGATTAGCAGAGGATATAGTGCTAGTCAGAAAGAAATGGAATGGAAGTAGAGCCATAGCCTGTCATTTGATGCCACTTAATCTCCATAAAGTAAGCTACAAAAGGGAAATAAATCTGGGCCATGTTGACGCAAAAAAGGCCTCTAGTTCCTTCATCTTGACATGGCGGGGATTCTCGTTCTTTTGTAACTTATTTCACGGAGCTACAGTGGAAGAATAAGGTAATAATGTGACTATATACCCTCTACATTACGCTCTTCGTGACACGCAGATTAGTTTAGTGTCAATCTCATTTAACCTAATCAAGATGGAAAGGTTGTACTTTTAGACTAAGCTGGAGTGGAGTGCAATATAAGCAAAGATAATATAATTACGGCTGCAAGGGAATAATAGGATGTGAAGCATAGCGCAAAAACTGAGTGAGAAAAAACTGAGATAAATGGAAACTGAAGACTTAAAGACAGATAAGAACCAGCCATTTTTACACCAAGCTTTTCTTTTAATACTGATTTAATCAACTGGTGATTTATATTTCAGTTCACTATTCCTTTCCTTTTTTTCTCAGTTACCTTTTTTTGTAGACGTTATACACAAAATGTTTTTTTATACGACACTCTGTTTTGTCAGCTTATGGAAAATGAGCAAGGACTTATATCTGTCGCTACATTGGCAATGATTTTGATAATACTCGAAAATGTCAAACGGTACTCGCACTACTGTGGAAAAGGTGTTGCAGATGCAGAACTATCGTAGGTCAAAGTGTACCGAGCCACTAAGCGCTCTCTCTCTCTCTCTCTCTCCTATCGAGTGAACACTAATAACCAACTGTGATGTACAGGTTGGTGAAGGCTTGGTGGATCACGAGTACTGGGGGAGACCTGAAGACATGCAGATGCCACGACCCTCCTGGAAGATTGACAGGGACCATCCAGGTTAGCTGTCACCTCGAGTCGTTGGTTTGGTGGATCACACACACACACACACACACACACACACACACACACACACACACACACACACACACACACACTAGTTTATAGGTTTTGTTGTAGTAAACGCGATATTAGAGGTTTTAAGTCCTTCACCCCCAGAAATGCAAGTGTATACAGATAAGTCTTGCCGAGATGTACAGTCGTTGACAAAAATTCAGGTCTTCCTCCTCCCCTTCAGTTACCCATATCATATCGGTATTGGTAGAGTTAAATATAGACAATATAATCTGTTGGGTTACTTAAACAATTACTTTTAGGCTAACTACCAAAACTACAATGTTATCAGTTTTTGATGTAGATTATGAGGAACGAAAATCTTGCCGGCGACTGTAGAGAGAGGTCAGTATCAAGGTGCTGTCACTCTGAAACACCTGTAGCCTCTACCTCCACTCAAGAATATCTAGTGACATAAGGCTGGCTTTTACAGGGAGTGATTTGGCGTGTGAGACAGCGGCCGCCCTCGCTGCCGCCTCCATTCTCTTCCAGGTATCCCAGTGTAAATTATATTAGCCGTTGTAACTATATAGTTAAACCTAAAAGTTTATTTTTTCCCAATACGATGTGGTTCAATCAATCTTTTACTGCACAGCTTAATAAATCTTTCACCATAGAATTAAATCAATCTTTCACTATGCAACTCAGTTTTTCATTCTACACCTATATCTTTCACCGCACAACTTAATAAACCTTGTACTGCAGAACTTCAAACAACTTTCACTGCACAGTTTATGTAATCTTTCACTGACATCGAACTCATCACTCTTATACACCCAGGATGTCGACCCAGCATATTCTGCAGAGATGCTTGAGGTGGCTATAGAACTGTATGATTTCGGGGATGGGTACAGGCTGGAGTACCAATTCTCCATCAGCGACGCTACAGACTTCTACACGTAAGTTGGGTGGTACGGCTGAGGAGAAGGGTTCGCCTGATATTCCACTGCGTCAGTATCACTGTTTAATGCGCGTGTCCGTCACTTTCCTCCCTGACGCATCAGGTAAGGAACATCCAAGGGCAGAGAAACGTCCCAGGTCTCTTTCAACCTAGGAATAATAGCCAACAGTGGAAAATGATATGCAGGGAAGGTGAGATGTTAGGTACACTTTTTCCTCTGATCCAAGCGCAGAGAAATGTCGCAATCTTCTTTCAGTTAGATGTAATATTAGCCACCAGAGGAAAATTACATTCAAAAGGAGGTGAAACATTAGGCAAACTTTCTTCCTCTGACAGTACTAACAGAATTGTGACTAAAAAAATGGTACATCAAACTTGTAAATAAATTGATCAAGAGAACGAAAGAAAAAAGATCCTATTTCTGTGCCTGATGGTCGGTTTCGTAACCATTTCACTACGATGACAATTTTAAACTTATGACAAACTGATGACTAGTTTCATTCTGTTCATATTTCTCATTTTACTCTTGCCACCAAAAATTTCATTCAGGGTAGGAAAAACCACTACAGTACTGTTGTTGGGACAGTGCACATAGTTTCTATCCCTTCCAATTCGCAATCTCTCCTCTAGCTAAAATTATCGTTTGGAAAGAGCTAGAGTAAATATACAAGACGTCACCGCACTGAAGTGGTTAAGGCTCAGTCTATATTTACTTTTACGTACTTAGTTGATCCATTCGAGTATTTGATGGGAATAAACTACTGATACTTAATTATTCAATCAGTTAATTTATTACTTGTTGATCGCGGTGTACTATGCTATGAGACTTGATCACAGTGCTGCTGTTCGTTTATCTCTTGCCCTGCTTCACTAACTTCCAACCCTCCCAGAGATCACCCACTCCATGTGTAAGCAGTGAACACAATGTTATGTATAAACATTAGAAGCATATTTAGTGATAAACATTCTGTGCCTTATTATCTTGACAACGAGATGGTAGTGATACCTAACGAAATTAACATACAGCCTCACTCTTCGCTCACATGCAGCAAAATAACTTTCCTTGATATGAAATGTCCCCCCAGTGTCCACAGGCGTTACAGTTGACCGGACTTGCTTCCCTCCACTCCTAACCTTGGCAAGGGAACTCTTGGCTTCAGATGCCCTCTCTGTACCCGTCCTCCCTCAACACATATCGCCTCATCACTCGGCAAAATTATTTTACATGCTCCGAAAACACATCCGTCAAGTCTACCCTAATACTACCAGTTCTCTCTGTGTTCACTCCTTCACACAGCACACTCGAAACAGACCGCATCCAACAGATGTGTCAGTTATGCGGCAAATTAACGACACTTCTCTCTCAGATCGAGTGGGTACGGAGACGAGCTGCTGTGGGGCGCCCTGTGGCTGTACCGGGCCACTGGGGACGCTCTCTACCTCACCAAGGCTCAGGAGGCATGGGACGAGTTCGACCTGGGTGTGGTTCCTGAGGAATTCTCTTGGAACGAAAAGAGAGCCGGTGCTTATGTTAGTATCGCTACTTGATTCTCAGTAGAAGGTACTTTTATAATACAATCACCCTTTAATTGACGTATTTATTTTTATTTTCTACTCAGCGAACGTGAACCACTCCTCCTGAACGAATGCTGAGACATACCTGTGTGTCCAAAACATTCCACCTATGAAAATACAGACACAACACAAAAGACTTGACAGATGTAAATTGGCTTCAGGTCACACGAAGGCCACTGTCTATTTATGTTTTGCCGTTTTTCCACAATTACCATGCAAAGACATATCGCCATTCCCACCTTTCCCACTTGCAGGCTTTGGGTTCGCTGCTGGACTCGACGAATCCCATGTACGAGACGGCACTGAAGGAGTTTCTGCGGCACATCCAGGAGGACAAGCCATACACGCCAGACGGGCTTGTGTTTATAGACATGTGGGGAGCCAACAGACACGCTGCAAATGTTGCTTTCCTCGCTCTCTGGGTTAGTTTGTGAAAAGCATTCCCGGTATGTGTATTGAATAAAGTAAAGTTACAGGGCGTATACCAAGTGTAGGCTACCATAACTCATTACGGTGATCAGTGAAAATGTTTGGATATTTTATGAAATACTGTGAATAAAAATGGTGGTACAAAGGACAGAATGCAAGTCACTGGCTTGCTTGCTTTTACTCTCGCTGACTCTGTTTTAATAACGCGCCCATAAATGATATAATATTTGGATATAATACTGGTGACACACACACACACACACACACACACACACACACACACACACACACACACACACACACACACACACACGTCATAGTACTGAGGAACATGAGATAATATTCTGACGGTAACTGCAGGCGGCCAAGTACGGTGACCAGGACGAGGCAGAGGCACAGAGGCAGTGGGCGGCGAGTCAAATGAACTATATACTGGGGGACGCTGGCCATTCCTTCGTTGTGGGATTCGGCCTTGACCCTCCACAGCGACCACACCATAGAGGAAGGTATGTCGTCACCGTCATTAGCATCGTCTTTGTCGTTGCAATGTCATCATAATCAACATCATTATTATCTTCTTCCTCTTCCTTCTCTTCTTCTTAATCACAACACCATCACCATCTGTGCCTCCTCCCATCAGCTCCTGCCCCATCCCCCCTGACTCCTGCACCAAGGACAACTGGGGACAGTCTCAGCCGGGACCCAACCCTCACATTCTCTACGGGGGACTCGTTGGGGGACCTGACGAGGTGAGACGTGGCAAAAACTCACAGGCTAACATAAAAAAAGAGTTCAGTGTAGGATTTAAAATATACTTAAGCTGGATGACCCGACTAATTTCAATTTTTAGTAGTTGTGAGACAGATTTTAAGTGTCAGGGATCCACTTTCATTTCGAGACATAACTAGAGTAATAGATACTATTCCAGCACGTTCATTATGCGTCATGTATGAGTGTTCAATGTATACGTATTTTACATGTGCAGTATACATTATGGATATCTGTTACATAAAAGAAGATACTGTTATTGTCACGTAGGAGGGCGTGTGGGTGGACGATCGTTACGACTACGTGCACAACGAGGTGGCCTGTGACTACAACGCGGCCTTCAGCGGTGCCCTGGCCGCCATGATCGAGAACAACTAGGCAGATGGCAGAACAGGCAGAGCAGACTGAAGAAAAAACAGGAAATGCAGACAGAACAGGCAAAGCAGACAAAGCATGCAGAACACCTAAGCAGAGCAGAAAATAACAGCGTGTAGTGCTCATCTTGAATTTGGCTCTCTGTTATCTTGTGTTTGTTTTTTTCTTGGAGGGAACAACTTTCGGGCTCCTGGCCTTTGGTTCCTTCTTCAATGCATAAAAAAAATAATTTGTTGCTTGTGACCACTCTTAACATTAGTTCCCACCCTAGTACTCAGGTTGAGGGAAAAAAGACTGCGATGTTCATTATCAGGAGAATTACAATCTTTCTCTCCACCGGACTGTATGCTATGACGGCAACCTTGTTCCAGTCAGTATCTTAATGCTATCTTAAACTTGATTAAAAAGTTACTGCAATTTACTTCTTTCTCCACTGCCTATAACATACTGCACAACTGTTCTACATTTACTAGTCATTTGTTTCTGATGCGCAGCCAGGAAGATGTATAAATTAGTTGCGAAATAGGATGCTCCATCTATTAATCTCATACTGTCGTCCAGGTGCACAGGGGTCCAGGGCTAGGCTCTCTAATCCAGATATTAATGGAAAGATGATGAGTGATCTGATTTGCATGAGCACTTAACCCACCAGACTACGAAGCGTCCACTCTCTTATTACGTATATAGTTACTACCCACCATAGTACGCGGGTTCCGGGAGTATAAAAACAAGCCTGAATTAGCAGTGCTACGTCTCATAAGCCCATTATGATATTCCAGACAGGAGAGGCAAGTAGAAGAGAGGTGTGGTGAGGAGAAGAGAGGAGCGATGTGGTGAGGAATGGAGAGGCGAAGAGACGTGCGAAGGGGAGAGAAATGGTCAGGCGAGGTGAGGTGAAGTGAGGATACACGATGATAAAAAAGAAAAAAAAAAACGCGAACGAGAACGAAACACCTTGGACAAAAGCGAGCCCGAATCAATCTTGCACCCCGTTTCACAACCCTTTATGATAACTGAGAAGAGTGGAGAAAAGAGAGGAGAGAAGAGCAGGGGAGAGGAGAGGAGAGGAGAGGCGAGCAGAGCAGAGGAGAGGAAATAATAGGAGAGCAGAGAATAATCGGGGTAAGGTGAGGGAAATTGATAGGAATAAACTAAAATGAAGAGGTAAAGAAAGAATGTAAGCAAGAGCATGAAAGAAAAACAAAAACAAAACAAGAATGAGACACCTTGCACCAAAACAATCTGGAATCAAGGTAGCTTCACGTTGTCTCCCATGCCCATTAATATCCTGGAGGGGCTGGCGCTGATCCGATATCCCTGCTGACGACGCCATCACTGGATTCCTGCGACAGTAAGCTGGAGGGGCTCTCAAATTTGGTGATGCTTAAGGCCACCCGGGAGAGTCCACAGGCAAACACGAGGAATGGCGGGAGGGAGGGAAGAAGGGAAAGGGGAGGGGATGGAAGGGAGAGAAGGAGCGGGAGGAAGAGGAGCGGAAATGAGAAGATGCGGTGAAAGGAAGATGAGGAAAGGGAGGAGTAGGAACGGAAGAGAAGATATGGTGAGAAGGAGACAGGTAGCAACGGAAAGAAGTGGGAGAATGTAGGTGAAGAAGGGAGAAGAGAAATACAGAAAAGAGAGGATGGGAGGGGAAGAATGCAGGGAATTCTATGCAACAGACTGGAGTAATGACGGGAAGGAAGGAAGAGCAGGGGGACTGCAGGAGGGAAAGGGAAGGAAGGAAGAGCAGGGGGAAGGCAGCGGGAAAAGGGAAGGGAAGGGAGATGGCAGGAGAGGAAAGGAGGACGATGAAAGTGATGGGGAAAATGAAAGCGAGGGAGGGAGGGAAAGAGAACAAGGAAGGAATACACGGGAGGAAGGGAGAAGATTAATGAAGGGAAAGGGGAGAAGGTGTCAAACACAGAGGGGAGAAATGCAAGGGGTGAATGAAGATGAAGAATGTAAATGAGGAATGCAGGTAAGGAATGCAAGAGGAGGGGAGACGGGAAAAGAACGTGTGGCGTGACGTAAGGAAGGCACGCTATAAATCTGTAATGAATGCACGTTGGCAATCCATGAAGGAATGTATGTATTGAGTGTACACGGGATAATTGTGCTATTACTGTTTCTTGGGTATATATTACCGGTACGAATGCATGTGGTAATGTGTGTTAGCAAAGTACTGCAGGGAAAGAGTGTATGTTGTGATTATATAGACATGTCACTAATGTATGGTAAAAATGACAACTACTGTACACACCCACACAGCCTTATCACCTCACACACACACACACACACACACACACACACACACACACACACACACTCCTCACTCAGTTAAATGTTCAACGTGTGAGCCTGATTATAGCCTGTAATGATGAGTCAGAGAGTGTTTGGAAGCTGGAGCGTGCATGAGGGCCCGGCACGCACGTATTTACACACACACACACACACACACACACACACACACACACACACACACACACACACCATCACCTCTACACGGGGCACCGGATTCTGTGACACGAGTGATAATGACACCACTAATTAAGGAGCCTCTAATTATAACATCCTAATTACTCTCGTGATAGTTTAATAAGTCTCATAATAGCCTGATGGTAACGCGACTCCGACCAAGAGACAGAGTGATGATGACACCTCTAATTAATGTTAGTCTCAAGGGCAACCCATTAATAACCTGATAATACTGTGACCTGGGCCGAGATTAGGGGTGATTCTGACAGTTCCCAGCTACCGGTACTCATGTATAGCCACGAAAGATATGAGTAAATAGGTACACTTGATAGATTCTCAGTAGCGTATACCGGTACTGATTTGTCTATGCATACCGGTACGCTAGGTTACAATCCTTACCTAATATTCTCCTATTTAGTAAACAATTTCAAGACTTGGCCTATAGCATTTAAGCACGGGTGTCTTGTGTTTTCTTACGCTGATATGTTTCCTTTGTTAGTCTTCCTTCTCCTATCATCATCGTCATCATCATCATCGTTTTCAATATCCCTTCCCAGAAGTTTCCAGTCTCCACTTCCTTATTCGCTCGTATTTCATGTGGTACAGGACTCTGCGCAACATTTTTATCTCAGTGAATTATTTTTGACATTACACAATTTTACAGTTACCGGTATGCACTTTACTGTGGGAAACTGTGTCGGTGTTAAAGGTACATTAATTACAGGGACGAAATTATAAATCTGTAATAGGCAAAATAATTCGCTAAGAAGTATGTGCCACCAAGCCTTCAATGCCCCCAGGAATGCGGCCCATTGTAATATCTCTAACAAAGCTCTGTGTGCGTGTGTGTGTGTGTGTGTGTGTGTGTGTGTGTGTGTGCAAACAAAGCAGGTATTCAGTACATACACATCTCATGCGTCTATTCAACCTCCCATGTTTCCAGGCAAAAAATTTAATACCGCTAAGTACACCTTTATTTCACTAGGTCTCCCCCCCCCCCCGCCTCTCTCGCTCTCTCTCTCTCTCTCTCTCTCTCTCTCAGTTTAACCCCTTCAACCCGATGTCGTTTTTTTTTTTTTTTTATGTAGCTATCAAGAAAACTCATCTGCTTTCCGAAATTAAGGTCAAGTATACAAGGTAACCCCCATATAAAGCTCCTCTCACACTCCGCCGGGGGATTTCTCGTGTGTTGCGGGTACGGCTCGGTCAGTGTTGCTAGTGTCTACCATCTGTTCCATAATTCCCGCTTACACTTCCTATCAACTTGAGAAAATCGTAGCCAAGGGATTCACACTGAACCCAAGATTAGTTATCCTGTATTATGGTGGAAGTTTTTCTGTACACTCCGGGAATAATTTGCCTTGACCCTGTTACACCTGCAGTCTATAAAAACTTCATATTGTCAACAAGTCTTCCTTTCGTGAGAGACCCTGGCCACGACTTCCTCTCAGTCAAGAATACACAGATGGTGAGTTTACAACTGATACAGTAGGCCATGAACACTGAGCTCACGATTGACAGATGGTGGGCCAAGAACACTGACAGATGGTGAGCTCACAACTGAGAGAAGGTGAGCTCATGACTGATAAATGGTGAGCCAAGAATACATATAGCTGGTGAGCTCACGACAATACACAACAATGAACAAAATGTTTGTCCCTAACATCCTATGTAATAACTATGATTACGAAGAATACAACACAAACATTGCTATACACTGTCGTATAAGAGCGACATCAATGCATGGAAAACCCGCGCGCTAAAATCATGATAGCCTACAATACGCAAACACCTGTGTCTGTTAATAGTTGGGTAAAATGGATACAATTATGGTATATGAAGCACAGAAATTTCCGTCGCTTATTTTATCGAAAAGCTAGCGATGGGTACCAGATAAAAGTATGTAAATAAATAATCACCCTAACAATAGCAATATGTACAGAATATATTTAAATAATCACCCTAACAATAGCAATATGTACAGAATATATTTAAATCGTAAGAGCCAGTACACATTGTTGAATTGCTGTCGAAGAGAATGTAGACAACAGTTGATACATATAAAAGGCATTAAAAATTATATATATATATATATATATATATATATATATATATATATATATATATATATATATATACCGGTATCTATAAAGGCTAATATTCAAAGTAACAGTCTTGGTATACACGGCTTAGTTGAGAGATATAGCTAGTTTTAAGGAAAACTGGTAACAGTAAATAAATAGCAATCAAAAGCTCTGCAATAAGTAAGGTTAATATTCCAATCAATAATGACAGTAAACAGAAAATATATCATCACCAAAGCCAGTAATACTAGAGGTTATTATGCCAATCAACAGAGGCAGTATACACCTGTGCACTAGCTATACCCTCCACCTGTAGCCGCTCAATACACAGCACAAAGACGGCCAGACTGCATTGTACCAGCGTCCATTGCATGCGTGATTGGCAAGTGTATACATCACTCTAATTAACAGTGTACCCTGTGTTTTAGGGCGGACTGTGAATGGCCAAACAGGTTATTAGGTCAGATTAGCTTGGTTGATTTGAAGGGGTATATACTCTAAGGAAATGAACAGTGGGGAAAGGGAAAATAGACGCCCACCTGAGGACGCCAGGTATAAGTGCAGTACTGACCAACAAATGTGACGTATTCTCGTTGGCTGATTTCACAATACATGTATGAACTAGGCGCATAACTGAAAATGTTGCTTTTTCATGACATTGTGAAGTCAACAGCTTTCCTAACACCTCATTCTCACCGATATATCATGCACATTAAATCTAAATATCCTTTTGTACGTTAAAGATCCCCACTATGTCGAAAATATATATTCTTCAATAACAGTAGAGAATACTAGGGTGTAATATGCAAACCAGATCGATTAGAAGCAGGTGCTAAAAAAGTCTCCCATATCAACGAGAACACGATAAAGAATAAAAGTTTAGATTGGATGGACGTGACGAAAGGACCAAAATCTTTCATAATATTTTCGCTAAATTATGTCAATCAGGTTCACTCAAGCCTGTTAAATTCTCGTAAAGTTAGTTGTGATTAGATGAGGTTAGGTGGAAAAATCACGTCCATCCAGCCTGAAGATAAGTTTACATATAAAAAATAACACTCACTCTGTCCTTGGTGGCTGCTGGAGGCTTTGTGAAGAGCTGAAAAGAGCGGCTTCATGTTTTCTGGGTAGATGGAATGCTAAATTTGTCTTACTTTTAACGTTACTTCATTTAACTTTTCACCAACTAGTCTATCTTCTTTCTTATCCATCAGGAGAGAGAGAGAGAGAGAGAGAGAGAGAGAGTCCAAATAATCTTCGACATACACTGACACCCTTCTACCCTTGAAAACATGGAGTCGCCTTAACTTACTTGGTGTATCGAAGGCGTGCGAGGCCTGAGGAAACTTGGTGATGAGCTGTCTGCTGAGGTGGTGTTGCAGATGATGAAGATATCGAGGTGGTGTGGCTTTTCCTTTTATTTTTCACGCTTCCACCTTTTAGCATTAGGTAACTACTCCGTTCCCTGAGGTTCACTGCCTTCTTCCACATGCTGAGGTGTTAGTGGATGAAATGTCTGGTAAGGAATAATGGTGTCTGTCTAGGGTGATGATGCGTCTGCTGTGGTGATAAGATGCTATGGGGAGATGGTGGTGGTGTAAAGGTGTGGTGTGGTGATTTAGGAGTGGTGCAGTGTTGTCGATTTGTGGTGTAGTGATGGAGGGGTCGTGTGGAGATTTAATGGTCGTGTCGAGATGCAGAGGTGGTATAAAGGTGTGTGGTGATATGTCATGTACCGTAGTTTTGATGGTCACTTGTTTTTCTTTAACAAATTTCACTTTCATTACAGAAATTTCACTCGTCTATCACTACAGAAATGGTCTTCGTTTTACCGGTAGGGATAACGGCCTTTACTATGGCAGTTTTCTTTTCAATCCTGTTCCACTATACGTTCTTCACTTGAAATTCGCCAGTACATTCTGTTCTAAATGTGTTCACTGCTGTGGTATGCATTTATAATACATGTTTAGATTTCGCTGTTTATAACTGAATGGTCTTAGCAACTTTACAGTCTTATATAGTCACTAGTTCACTTTCGTAAATAAACTTTTAAGACGAATGTTCAATGGCTGTCTCATTTCTCATCCCTTTCACCACGTCCCTGTGTGCTCACTAACACAACACCAACAAGTATGCCTCTCGCTGATGGTGCACGATCACTGTGTGAAACGACAAAGAAGCGAAGGCCATTTTATTTATTTATTTTTTTTCACTCGTGGTATTTAACGTCAGTAGGCAACTAAACTTGCTTCTTGTGGCCATGTTCTCAAGGGCACAGGTGAAAAAAAAGCCCCGTTTGTCACTTTGGGAACTCCTATGGTTATCAGACATGACCAGCTTGCAACCCACATTACAGTGAGTAGTTACAAACGATATAGGAAGACCAGCACATTTTACCTTCGCCACGTGATTCAGAATTATCATAACAATCCTAGATATGCTTCCTCCATCCGGGACTGAAAGCACACTGCCCTTATTTTCCTCACATGAGCAGTGTTACCAAATGCTTGAGAAAATTCCGCTAAATAAGCAACCAGTTTCCACCAAAACTCCTCAAAATCCGCTAGATTCCCCCCCCCCCTAATTTAACAGCATTATTATTGCAATTTTGTGTTGTGCATGGACTCACCTTTAAACTACAGAAAATGAAGGATGTCCATTTTGGTAACTGCAGTGTCTGTTGATTCGTCCATGAGAATCCTTTGACTCTCCAATATCTTCACGTTGGGTTTCTGCAAAATGTAGTGCCAGTATATTCACTATAACCTCTCTACACTTTGTTCGTTGTAATTTCTTAATTAGAATAACTTTACTGCCACTGAAAGCAATCTTACATGTTCCTTTTGCATAATCAGTGCTTGCTAATGAACTGTGACTAGCAATGTACAAAGCAAGTTTACCTTCTGCAATATTAACTTTTTCATTTACTTTAGGTTTAATTGTATTTTCGTTTGACGAGGATTAACCCCAGTATCTGCACATTTTAGGTAACGTTGAGTAGTGGCATGCTTGCGTTATCACAAAGCTTGGCGTTGAGCTCAGTTTAGCAATACAAACAGTACGCTTTTGTTTTATCACGATCTACAGGTAGCAGGCAGCCTTTCAGTTCAAGTGATTGGCAAGATATGCGAAAGAACTGTTTGTATTGTGGTGGCATTATTGAAAATGCTATACCACGAGAGATAATGCACAAATCTTCAACCTTCAGGCCTTGACTGAGTGACGTCGTCCTCGAGCAGCCGAGCCCCACCACGACGAGCCAACCTGAATAACATGTCTGCTTGTGATATTCATTCAAAATTTGTTAATCGAAATAAGCTGTAATATATAGCAAAGTATGGACTGATTTAATTAATGTATTTCTTATTAAATGTGTTGGTCATTTAGGCTATAGGTGTAATGCATCATTAGCTAGCTCCTAATGATACATTTTGCCGCAATACCAAAACTAAATACTCTAGATCAAGCGACATTTTCCCGCTGATTTGGCAACACTGTACAGTGTACACGAGGGTAGATGACGGTGGCCCGGGCGGTGGATAGTGTCACTAGTGTGCTGTGTGCTTGTCTGCTAGTGTCTCCGACGTAAGGGTTACGGAATTTGGGATGTGAGCTGCACTCAGAAGCTTGATCACAGCGAGTGCAGGTGGGTGGCTTGCAGTGTGCTTTGGAAAAATAAATCTTTGATGCACAATAATCTTCCTCTTACTACCAAGATTATTTTTGTAGGAATAACAAGTGACCTGTAATCAACTCTCCTCTCTCCTTGTCCTTCCTGCAAAAAGATTTGAGCTACGAGAGGGGATTGATCTCATGTTTCTTCGTGTATCTTAACCCTGCATGTGAGAAAACTTTGTGCCTGTAATGCTTTTTTGTTTCTATGCAACCCTGCGTTATTTTGCAGGCTTCAGTTTCAAGATCTTCAAGCATTTTATTCAGCTGAAGGCAAGTCGTAGGTCGTGAGAGTTAATGTACTGGCATCATTAGCCCTCTCATGGGCTGGACACCTTGAGCATTCTATTACAGCTAACGCAAGACGATATGAGCCAGAGAGTGTTAATTTAAATATCCAGTAAGTGACTTCTTTACCAGTTACATGCAAAGGACATATTTCCAAAACTTTTATGACAACGTGCATAGCAACACCGCAAAATACGTCAGGCACCAGCAAAAATATTCTCAATGATTCTCACTTAAGTTGCCAAATGGTGGAGCACAATCCGCACGATTGAGAGAGAGAGGCTTTTTCTATCGGACTAAGGACAGTACGGGTACAGTTGAATTGTAAACATTTTGTCACAGATATGCCATTAGTTGCTGCCAGCTTTAGTACTAAGAGCTTCTTTTCCCTTCCTGCCCCTCTAACTCTACAATTCACGTAACAAAAAGCCCTTCTCTCCATTATTTCCTTTGTTCAGACCACCTCCCGTTGGCGTCTAATCCGGATATACGCATCATGGTTGCGGATAAGGTCTCCTGTATTTTGTAACCACAAGATTGGATACAATAAATGAAAATACAAAGTGGGTGATGTAAGATGCGGTATAATGCGGTTTATGGTGCTGCCACATTTGCCCGAAAATATACGATCGGCAAATGGAAACGAAGCATATTACTTGGGCAATACCCCGCGTTGCAGATCGAGCGAAAATTAAAGCTCGGCTAAAATCAGCTGACAAACCAAAACATTCAAGATGGCGGAGGCTGCGATGTTGGCTGCTGGTCAAGTACTGATTGAAGAAGTTATCAACGATCTCAGATTAGAAATTGTTGAGAGAAATGCATTTTTGGAAAGAGAATATGAACAACCACGACCAAGAAGTTCGACTAGGGTCGAAAATTACGTGAACTCGTCCTAACTTAGTGACCAAGTATTCAAATCACATGCGCATGCAACCAGCCACTGCAGAGGTACAGTACATGTACATCAGTATTAAATAAAATTAGTAGTTTGTAGGGAAGGAGGCTCTGTTCTTTGAAAGTGAATTGGCTCTCTGAAAATCTATTTCCAGTAGTTATTTTACTCCACAGTTGCAGCACTTCTAGTACGTAGATGAAGTGGTCGCCATCTTTGTTTACAAACAGGGGAGGTGCCGACCGATCCACCTAATTCTTTTGCTTTCTCTGAGGTCGGCGGGCGGATAAAACTTGCACCCCGAGCAGTTCTTTCTACCAGCAGAGTGCTCTGTGGCGACCCATGGCGCTTGACCAAGTAGACAAATCGCTGGCCAAGGTTTGGAGGTCCTTTCTAAACTTTGCGTCGTTCATTTTTCGAGTTAGTGTGCTTCATCCATACAACCAAGGTCTTACAGTTATCACTATACCACCTATAGTAACAAGCATTTTTAAGAGCACATGTGTTCCTTTATGTCGTCGTATTCACTAACCTAGAGACTAAATATCCACGGGCTCGCACGAATAATTCTTCCTGGGGTATCTGGCAACCAATACATCAAAATTGTTGCCACCTACACTGACGACAGCCACGTTGCACGTAGTCAGGGCAGATAATTATAATGTACTGCACTTATGAAGGACTACATGTGTTGTATGCTGATCGCAGTTACTTGGTCATTCAGCTGATAATTTATAACCCCGTTCTTTTGTATCTTATCACCATTAACACCTACATGAATGAACACGGTATTGGAAGGCGTACCAAGTATCATGATCGGATGTCATTACATATAGTACGGTTATTCCAGTTACATGGTATGACTGCTGGGTGGGATGGCTCTTTTTTTCAATTTTCTGTGTTGGTGAAGATAGTCGTGCGTCTGGAAAGGATGCACAAAGATGTTTATTGGCGATTAAACAATTGCACGAATACACGCCTGCAGTCTCGAGTTGACTAGGAGTGGGTACCGGTAGGGATTGCATGTTGGCATGGCTGTACTTGCTCGTGTGCTCTGTGGCCCAGAAGCATTTTTAGGCAGCCTTGGTGAGTGTTTTGGTGCCATTGTTTACCCGTAGACTTACTTTTATAAACAGAGGTATATGCTGTTGAAGATAATGAAATTTTTACCTAGCTTTTTTGTGGTGATAAAAGCTGACGTAGTAGTCATTGTTTAAGGTCATTTTACTATAGCGGAGCACCTTGCACAAATTTCGTGTTGCATAATTTTCTCTCGGTAAAGGCAGTGAGGAAGCGAAAACTGTATGAGAGTTTAATCTTTAATGTGACCCAGATGGTTTAACTCGTATTTGGCACATACACTTCGATTTCCTTTTGGCTGCTGCAAGTCGTGAAGAAGATATTTGTGAACCTTTCTTTTGGACGACTTTTCAGCGTTACAGTTTTTGTTAATGTCCAATAATTGCAATGTGTGTGTGTGTGTGTGTGTGTGTGTGTGTGTGTGTGTGTGTGTGTGTGTGTGTGTGTGATGCACCTGGATATTAGATAAGGCTATGTGAGATTTCATTCTGTTTAAGAGACTGATAGTTTAGTGGGGCGGAAAGATAAGAATCCACTGAAGATTGAGGGTAGTTTTAGTTGGCGGGAGTGGGATGGAGCATGGGGGATGGAGGGAGGGAAATAAGAGGAAGTTAGATAAGGCTGAGGAGGTGGAGGAGAGTAGGGGAAGGGGAGGAGGACGAGAGGAGGGTATTTGAAGGAGTAAATGTGGAGGTGGGTAAAAGAGGGAGGGAAGGAAGATAAGGGAGGGTATGTGAGAGTTTATATAGGCGTAGAAGGAAAGAGGGGAGTCAGGACAAAACCATGATGACAGTGTAGGTTAGGACGGGAGATGCAATGTGTTTTGGTTGGAAGAAGGGAGGAGGTGGGGAAGAGAATCAAAATAAAGCATCTGGGCGTAGAACCATTACAGCACTGATAGGGAGGTGATCTCGAAGAGGTGGAGGGTGTAAGGGTGAAGTAGTGGAAGGAAGGGGGACGTTAAGAGAAAAGGGCGGGGACTGGACTCAGAAATTGCCCGCGCAAGAGTTTACATCTATTAGGCGATATTAACTTGATGGCAGGACAGTTTTCGTCATTTTAGTGCTGTGTAAGGATTATTTACGGCGTTTATATTAACCGCTTTGATTAACGACTCACGCATAGAACAGAGGAGAAATTACTTGAATAGCAGGTAATTTTTTGTCGTAATCGCTGGTAATTACGTAAAGTGCGAGAAATCTCACACACGTACCATTTGTCACAATTTTGAGCATTTACTGTCACTGTTATAATTATGTTCTTGCTATCACACACACACACACACACACACACACACACACACACACACACACACACACACACACACCATTCTACACCACCACCACCCATTCTTACACCCTCACTCATCATCAAACCACTCACACCGTCATCACGACACGATTCTCGTAAAGCTTTCTCTCTCTCTCTCTCTCTCTCTCTCTCTCTCTCTCTCTCTCTCTCTCTCACACACACACACACACACACACACACACACACACACACACATTTTCCACCATGATACACAGACAAACGAACTCGCTACTGTAGGTTTATACACATACATACATACATACATAAGCGCGGTTGCTTTTACACACATCAGTTCATGTCCTGGCAGACATTCAGACGAGACAGTGAACAGTGTTTTTTGAACCTCAGTGATTTGATTTTCGGAGCTTATCACTTTTCACAATGTGATATGTAAGTTTCATAATTGGCAATGGTGGAGCGATAGTCATGTCGGTAACAGCCAAGGCAAAATTAGTTAAAGTGTCGAGCTGTTTAATGAGAGGAATTGGTCCATGTTTGCCACAGTACACTTTAGTTATGACGGTCGTATTAAGGATATCTGTGAACCCTCCATAAATCTCTCAGGGGAGAAACTTTACTACGTCGCATCATTCTTTATTGCCCTCCTTAAACTGAAAGTGTCTGACGTAAATTTATGTGATCTTATCAAAAATATCGCCTCAGCTGCATCCCCGGCGAGTCCCAGTTTGTTTCCATCATCAACATTTTTTTTTCTTTTTAACTTTCTCGTCACTAAGAGCACAAGATCCCTATGTTTCTTTGTGTTGTATATTAGGGGCCATAATCTCGTCGGCCTAGGAATAGGGAAGATCTGTAAGAGATGAGCGGTGCAGGAGAAGAAGCGAGAGGACAGTACTCAGACAAGAAGAGAGAAAGAGAGAGAGAGCCATAACAAAGAGTAGAGGGGAAGGGGGAAAACAGAAAAGACAAGGACATAAACGAGTGAAACTTGAGGCAAGGGGAGACTAGACGAAGAGACATGAACAAGAGAAGCTGGAGAGAAAAACAGAGAATGGAGGGAAATGGAAATGCGAGAGTAGGAAGAGGGAAGGAGGGGAAGGCGGGAAGATAGAAAAGGGTAGGGCATAAACGAGAGAAACTAGAGAGAGAACGAAAACAAAGAAGGGACAACATGAACAAGAGAAGTTGAGAACGGAGGGTAGAAAAAGAACACATGAATGAGAGAGGCTGGGAGGGAGGAAAGAACAGACAAGAAGAGAAAGGAGGAAACTGGAGAGACAAGAGTAGCAAGGGAGGGCAAGAGGATAAGTATGGCTAAAGCGACATAACAATAGTCACACACACGGACCTGAGGGCATTAACGCCTCTAATGAAGGGGCACATATTTTATCCCGCTATAATGGGCCGCCGCTTTAATAATGGCAACACGAGCTCCACTTCCACCCCATACACTGGCGTCTTTAGGAGCGTTGTCGGCCGTCCCCTTGTATTGTTGGCAGTCTAAGCATCATCATTGTAGAGACTCCCTTTATTCAGCTCCGGCCTCCACCCCGCCCTTATGATGTTAACTCGGCTTTGTTTGGCCTGGGGGGGGTTAGGTGTGTGTGTGTGTTTTGGGGGGGAGAGGAGAGGTAGTCTGTTACTGGGAGGGTATGCAGTGTGGTAGGGGTGATAAGAGAGAAATTTCTGACGCTGTGAGAGGTGGTTAAGGGGGAATGTGGAAAACAGGGATGTGGAGGAAGGGAGGGAAAAGAAGGAATCTGTGGAGAGAATATTTGTGGGTAAAGGAGAAGTTTCTGGAGACAGAGGTGAGGAAGGGGATAATAAAGGAAGTGGAGGAAGTAGGAACGGGTGGGAAATGGGGGATGTGGGGATTTTAGGAAGGAATGGATAGGAAAAAGGAGAACGTGTAGAGAGTGTCGGAAAGGGAGATGTCTGGGAGTGGGGAGGTGAGAAAACTGTGAATTTGGAGAGTAGATAAAACAATGACGTGGGGAAAATTGGAGAAGATTCTGGAGACGTGAGAGAGGGAAAACGATATTTTCAAAAGTAAATGTTCTGGACAGGAAAGAGCAAGGAAGAAGGAGACATGGGAGAGAAGATATGAGACGAAGAATTCAGGGGAAGACAGGGGCATGAGACAAGGGTGGTTGTGAAGTTGATCATAGAAAAGCTGAAACATTAGATGGATTTTGACCTCGACTGAACATAAAGATAAGGGGTTGACAGCACGAAGGCAGTGGAGAGGAGGTGCTGAATATGGAAGCTTTAGGAGGAAAGAAGGATGCTGGATGTAGGAAATTTGGGAGGAAGTATATAGGAAATACAATCAGAGGAGGCCTGTTGGCTTGCTGCGAGGCTATATAGGCTAGTTGGGTAAAGTCGTTACCTGCATGGTGAAGCTCTTACCTGAGAAAAGGGCAGAAGAAGGAGGTTCTTCCTTCCCCACCACGCCCTTCGGCATAGCCTGGCAAGTGGCAGGAAAAAAATATATATAGGCATTGCTGGGACGGAGATATGTAATAATGTTTATTCGAAAGACAAAAGAAAAAATGCTGACTTCTGTTTTGGGGTCAGAGAAAGCAACATGGTGAAGGAAGGTGTTGGAAGAATGTAAAAAACGTTATCTGGAGAAGGTGTTGTTGGGAGATTGTAGGGATGAATGTAAAGAATGTAATGTTGGGGAGAGAGGTATTGGAAACGTAATCTGGGAAGGAGGAGGTTGGGAGGAATACGGTATATATGGGGAGGTAATAACTTAGGGAGAAGTGAATGTGGGGAAGGGGAGTGTTGGGAGAATAAAAGACGCAATCAGGGGAGGGGGAGGTGTTGGGAGAACGCAGCCTGGGAAAGAGGGGCGTTGGAAGAATATGTAGAACGTAAGGTCGGGAGGATAGACTTTGGAAAGGGGATGATTTAAAACTCTTTCTCCTTTGGGAGAAGGAGTTTTAAAGGATCTGGGAGGAACTCGCTTTAACTCGAAAGCGACTCTGTCTGTCCATCGCTCAGTACCGGTAATGATTTTTGGCGATGGATGCTTCACTTTAGTGACTTAAGTGAAGCCACTCCACACCAAATAACCCCCAACACCACATCACACCAAATAACCCCCAACACCACATCACACCAAATAACCCCCAACACCACATCACACCAAATAACCCCCAACACCACATCACACCAAATAACCCCCAACACCACATCACACCAAATAACCCCCAACACCACATCACACCAAATAACCCCCAACACCACACCACGCCAAATAACCCCAGACACTACACCACACCACGGACATTAACTGAAGGGTTCTGAAGCCCTCGCATTTTGTGCTACACTTGGTCACTTTAATATTCACTTTGATTTGGTCGTGTGTTGATTTGTACCTGTATGAGTGATAAGTGGGGTGCACACCATGCACTCACTCGATGTAGTGCAAACGTAAGGTGATTGCACTGAGTGACAAGCCAAGTGCTTTTTGTCATCCACAAAACCATTTGTTACGTTGGGTATGGAAAACAACAGCACCGTACCCTACGTCTGGTTCCTATTGTTTCTCACACGCTGCAGCACACCATTAACTGGAAGCCATTGAGAATTCATTTAATACCCCCTATTGTTCATGGATTACGTGAGAGCAGCCGATATTTTTCATTCGAGCCACAGATACAAGGTGAATGGGGTCAATACCTATTGTATACGTGTTTTCTTTTCTGTTGTGCTGTGCATGTGTTCTTCATTGTTATTGTTCATTTGTCTGGCGCCACGAAGCAAGTATGAAAGCAAAACTCATCATCACCATCATCATCATCATCATCATCATCATCATCACCTTACTTGTCATTATTTTTACCCTTCTTTTCATGTCCATATCATCATGATCGTCATCATCATCATCATCATCATCATGGTACATATCATTATCATTACCCTACTTCTCATATTCGCATCATTATCTTCATCGTCATCGTCATCATCACCGTACTCATCATTATTATTATTACCTTTCAGTTCATATTCAGATCATCATCATCATCATCATCACTCTGCTTCTCTACCACAAGGTTTGCGTGCACAAGCAGGTAAGAGAGTGGCAGCAGTGGGCAGGGTTTATTGCCGCTCTGAATCTGACGGAGTTATTGCCCCGCCAGAAAAATGAACCTTAAAGGCGAGGCGAGGAACCCACCACTGCCGCTAGATTACCTTATCATTATTTTTACATTATACCTGCTTCAAGAACCACAGATGTGAAAGTTACCTAAATTGACAGTGGACAAATTAATGTACTTAGGTGTGCTTTAACGTGGAAGAATTATCTTAAAGGAATATCGTTTGTAACAGGTTTGGAAGAGTAAGCGGGATCCTACACACACACACACACACACACACACACACACACACACACACACTAACTTGTACATTAGATTAAGGTAAAATAAGAGGTTGTTGGTGTGGTGTGTGAGTAAGGCAAAGTTTGTGTTCATTGCAGACGTGATGCAGGAGACGCAGCAGCGGAGGCACGAGAGGCTCACCAAACTGGAGAGGACGTGGCCAAGCTCAGGAAGGGACGCTGGCATACATTAAGACAAGTTGAGAGAGAACTTTAGGATCTCTCATGTAGTGCTCTGGGAGGCCACACAAGACTATATAATCTTCCGGTAATTTTCAAGACGTTTAATACCTTCTTCCTTCTGGTGCTCTGAAAATAACTCTTCGTGGATTCTCGCTCACTTTTAGTTTTAGTGAAACTGTGAAATAACTTTGGGATCTTTCATGTGGGGCTCTGATGTATGCTTTGTGCTTCTGTAATGAACCAGTGATTACCAAAAATTTAAAGAATTTTTTTATAGACCTGTTGCCTTATTGTACGTCTTGCTAATTTATAACTGATCAAATTGAAGACCTAACGTCCACAGAAGAGAAGAGAAGTGCCTCATGCGATATAGTGAAATTATAAACAGAGTAAAACAAGGATGCATGGATCAAGTTAACGAAGACAGCTGTTGCGACGTGGCCTTGTATAGATTGTTGATGTTGAGATGGAACGCTAATACAAATTACAAAAACCACATAAAAGTTAACTGTGTAGTGGTCATGGAAAAAGTGGAAGTTTGGTATTGTTTCGGTTCAGCCATTAACAGGAATTTTGGAAATGAGTGTATCATTGTGCTTACCACGGTGTTGTGTTCGTAGACGTCACTGTAAATAGAAAGGAAAGCAAGAGTGGTACCGTTTATGAATCCTGGAAGACAGAAGTGCCTACGACAATCCTGAAGTCAGTAAAATACCTTCAGCACTTCCTTGGACAACCCTGACATCGCCTCCGCCACAGATTAACAGTAAGTGATCATTTTGTGTGTGTGTGTGTGTGTGTGTGTGTGTGTGTGTGTGTGTGTGTGTGTGTGTGTGTGAGGAAATTTTACTTGTTGTTTTTATTTTTTCAGTTTTCTGTCTCCTATGTTGGTGTTGTAGTAAACGTATTGTATAACACTACTGTATTTGACAAGTTATACTGAACCATTGCACTGTATTACGTGCCCTATCTGTTCCGAATAAGTACGTGTACATGAAGAAATTTCCGTAGCGCAAGGCGAATGGCATATACGCTAACATAAATGTGTCAAAATGTTGTATGCATCTCTGGAGCACAGTTAACTTTAATGGTACTAGTTCAAATTTCTCAAGAAGGTATTATTTATGTGATGTACGCCGCAGTTTACAGAGAGAGTCGGCTTTCAGCTTTGATTTTAGTTTCTGTCCCTTTTCGCTTCACATTTTCTCTTACGCTAGAAAAATCAGTCTCATAACTTTCACTCTATAGACGGACTCAGGATACGGCACAGGGCCAGTATGCTTTGCTTGCCTATCCAACCATCGGCCCAATTTTTTTTTTTTTTTATTCTCCATCCCAGGATTTCATGAAATAAAAAATGGTTGTAAAAGTGGACGACATGCAATGCATATCCTTCATGCAGAGAGTAAATTAGTCACAAGCGTGTCAGCATTTGTCTGACACTTCACTCGCACTTCATTGTGTAGGTAGGTAGTGAGGGCAACACACACACGCACACACACACACACGCACACACACACACACACACACACACACACACACACACACACACACACACACACACACACACACACACACACACACTAATACGAGTTAGTGCATTTGCATGATTTAAGCAATACCGGTACATGTTGCTGTTGGTGTTGAGTAACCCCGGTCTGTTTTGAACAGATCCATCAACATCAGGCAAGCCAACCGCCCCTGTAGGGTCGTCCCGTGCTGTGAACCAATGCAGTGCGTGAAGGGAGAACATATACTACAATTTATAGAGACTCATTTTAAAGTTTCCTCGTCACTTCATTCCCCATTTCATTCAGCGAGCACAGTCACAACTCACACGCTGCATTTTTTCGGCCAGAATAATGGATGCATTCTGATTTTCTCATTCTCGATAGCCATTTTTGGGGAAGAACTTTCGGTACTGCCTAATTTTTCACACACCGAAATGAAGGCACGTGGCAAGAATAATATTTCATGATTTTAGGAGGCAAGGCGTAATCATCATTTCATGGCCGCCTGGTCCAGCCTCATCACAGCCACAAGTTTGGCTGGGGATAAAGACTTGGTCACAACTTTGATTCCATCGCCGCCTCAGTTTTTCTTAAATGAAGGAATATTTTGCATTCCAGGAAATGAGATATATAGCAGTTGTGTATATCCAAGTAATATGCGTACCGGTATGTGTATGTGATTATGTAGTGTATATTCCGTGACGTATGAGTGTATATGTATGTATATATGTATGTGATAAGAGGAAATAGTGAGTCGTATATCTCAGTTCACAGTGAAAATCTGTTGGAATAATCTAATTTAATTTGATCCCCGTAACTTGAAAAGGTTAACCTCTTCATTACAAGACGAGTTTGTTCATCTTACTGGCAGACGACACTAAATATCCCTCGACCCCCTGGACATTAGGTCTCACCCCTTCACGCTTATCTCTTCTTGGGATCCAGTTTTAACTGCACACCTTCGTCTTAACGTTGAGTTGACTGAAACCACGAGAATTGGGATCTCTGTAGGGGAGCCTGGATAACTGCAGCTTGTAGTAAGGCGAAGCTTGCCATGAAAGGCATGGGAAGAACGCTACACGTATAGGACAGACTTAGAACATGTAGGTCAGAACTCATAGCCTTTAGCCAATTCCATGTCTGCTAGTCTTTACCCTTCCCATTCCTCTCCTTTTTCCTTAGCATCCCACTCCCCCTCCCCTCCCACTTCTCCTACCCCTTCCACCCTCCACTCCGCCTTCCTCATCGTCTCACTATATTTTTAACGAGGACAAGAGGCGGGGACAGAGAAGGGAGGGGGAGAGGGAGGAGGAGGGGAAGGAGTAGGGATAGAGTGAGAGAGAAGGGGGAAGGGAAGTTCTAAATATAAATCTTCTCGTTTCTTAGCATTACGTTTTTCTCTACTTTGTATTTTACATCTATTTTTTTATGTTTCAACTGAGTTTTTTGTTTTCTTTTTCCTGTTTTTAACTCTTGTTGCACCTTTTTTTTTTTTTTACCTCCCATTTCTAACACCTCCTTTTCTCATCTTTACCCTTCCCTTTTTTTTCCTCCTCTATTCCTTATGCTTCATCTCCCTTTTCTTTTTGTCATGTTATTTTTTTACGCCTCCTCTTGTCTTTTACGAGTCGCCCAAATATCTTCCTTCGCTTATTCTTCTCACGTTTATCTCAGCTTAGTCTGAGCCCGCATCCCTTCCTCTCTCTCTCTCTCTCTCTCTCTCTCTCTCTCCTTCCCATATCCCTGGTGGTGTAGTGGTCTAGAGCGCCAGTCGGGGTGAAGATCATGGCGCATCGATTCGTATCCCTTAGAGGCCACTGCAGGCTTTTCTTTGCTCCTTTAATGCCATCAGGGACGTCGGCCGATCACCTACCCTTAACCTTTTCACTACGAGGCGTCTTTTCGTAGGTATAAGAAAGCTGTCTGGGATGGGCATGAGTAAAGTAGGAATGTCATCGTCGTACCGAAGGGGTTAAGTGACCTGGATTGTGTGCCTAGCCTAGGGTCCCTGCGCCACATAACAGGTAATATTGGACTGCATATACACCTTTAGCTATAATTGTTTTTGGTTTTGTAAGTCTCTCTCTCTCTCTCTCTCTCTCTCTCTCTCTCTCTCTCTCTCTCTCTCTCTCTCTCTCTTCAGTGTATTTTTCTCCTGTTCCTCTCAACTCCTCAGCCCGATAACGTCTTTAGTTTTTTAATGTACCGGTAGCTGCCAACAGAGGATTATACGAGTACCATAGTCAACGATTTTATTCAGCCGCTTAACTCCTCTCGTCAGAAAAGCCTCTTCTGAGCTGAATAAAATCGTCTGGAATGAGGAAGAATACTGTCGACGCCGCCGTACTGAAGGGGACACTCATATCCAGTTTAGTCTCTCAAGTAACTATTTCTCCTTCCTCACCCCATCGTTCCTTCTTCAAGATTTTCCCTCCCCTTCGTTTATCGTCTCTTTCTTGACTTTATATCTCTCTTTCTTCCACGCTGGCCATTTTTATTACTCATACCAGCTGCCGTCCCTCCTCTTTCACTTTGCCCTATTTTTTATTATTAATCCTACTTTATATCTCGTCTTCCTTCACTCCCATTCTCATTTTGTCGTCTTTCACCTCATTAGTTTTCCATTATTTTTTTTTCCCTCTCTAGGTTGCCACATTCTTTTGTCTTTTTTCCTTCCATCTTTCTCCTCCATTTGCCAGTTCCTTCCGCCACCCTTATTCTTTTTCCCACCTTCCTTTAACTCCATCATTCTTTTCTTTCTTTGCATCCGTTCCCTTTCATTCCCATTCTCTGTATCCTCTCTTCTCCTGTCACTCTTTTTTTTTTCTCCTCCTCATTCCTCACATTTTTCCTCTTCCTCCTTCCTCATTCCTCTTCCTCCTTCCTCATTCCTCTTCCCTCACTCCTCATCCTCCTCCCCCCACACCAGCTCCCCCTCGAGATGTTTTTACTGCCCACCGTAACTTGTGTGAGGGACGCCAGAATATGCGCTGGGTGGCCGAGCCGGAGGGAAGAATATATTTAGCTCGGGTTTTATGTGGTAGCGTGTCCCTGGCCCAGCCTACATGGGAATATCGGAACTTCCTGCTGACTCCATAGTTACTCTTTGATTTATTTGACTACTTAAATATGTAAACTTCCTGACTCCATGGTTCTCTTTGAATTATTTGACTTCTGAATGCCCTCTCCCATCCTTCCCCCTCGACCCCTAGGCATTCATTTTTGTGTGTAATAATTTTTGTACTTCATCATTGGGAACGAGTTAGCCAATGTGAGGGAAGAGTTAGCTCGTATCAATACCGTGTTGGTAGTTACTGTATTTGACTACCGTACCTTACCTTACGACTAAATAAGACTTGTGGAGCCGCGGTGGTTAGGAGGTAGGACGTTTGTGTCGCGATCTTTCAGCTCATCATATACACCTACGCGCCGTGTGATGACCCTCAGTTGGTTGTGTCCATTTTGAGTGTTGTCCGTGTAGCCTGTCAGTTTGTCAGCGGTATTAGACCAGCTAGTGAATATCCTACACAGCTGCCTTGTACCACACTGACCCACACACATGTACTGGTAACCGGTGTGCTCTGGCCTCACACACATTGGTTCGACTAAGTTAATGGTGTTTTGGTGCTTTGTAAACACACACACACACACACACTCTCTCTCTCTCTCTCTCTCTCTCTCTCTCTCAAAACTCCCCTTTCACATCCAGCCATAATATCCCAGTGGCCCATGTCAGAGATGTATACCGCCGTGAACCGCGTTATAAAAATGTCCCGCTGGCCGAAATGTGGACCCACACAGCGGAAATCAGGTGACTGGGAAAAATACCTGGCCTGGCAGAAATTTAATTACGTCAAGATAATTGCCTATGCTAATTTTTCTCTAAATGAATGGATGTTATTTCTGCGCTTGGGAAATGGTGCCCTTTTGTATATTTATATTGATTGCCTGGACCTGGTCATTTAAATATTATGTGGCGTTGATGTGAGAATGGTGGCACGTAAGAGAGAGAGAGAGAGAGAGAGAGAGAGTGTGTGTGTGTGTGTGTGTGTGTGTGTGTGTGTGTGTATTTCTCATTGTTTGTATTAAGCGATCAGTTTTAGCATTAATAATGTTCAGATGTACGGTACCGGTAGCCCATCTAGGCCTATTACAGAAGTAAATGAGCAAAGAAATGAAGGCTAGTAACGTTCGTAAATTATTAAGAAAATTAAGGTGGACTCAGTTTTTCAGTAGAAAATAAACAATAAATTTAAATATTAATATATTATACTGTCGAAGTGAGGTTGCGGAGCCATATAAGGGTAAAAAATAAATAATGCTTCTTATTCCCATCCAGTAATGAACAAAAAATGGCATCCATCTCAGTGTGTGATATACAGCCAGTTTACTGTATATTGTACATATTAGGTTTATGTTAAGCAATTCATTAATAAAAGACATTGAAAGTTGCTTGTGATTCAATAATAATAAATTAGCTAAATCGGCAATAATGGCCACTGTCTTTCAGTGTCTACTTAGTGCAGAATATTTAAGTAGTATATAACACCCAGGCTTCTATGGCTGTCTCTCAGGCGAATTGAATCGTCTGGTGTTAGCTGAAATAGCGCACTTCAGTTGTCCCGACGATGTTTAGGTTAATGGTATTAGTATTAACACACTCAGGCTCATGTACTCACTCACTTGAATAAAACTGAATAAAATCGTCTGGCGATAGCGAGAGTAGAATACTAAAGTAACCCCGACCATGAGAGGATTAAACTGAAAGCAGTGAATTTAAAAACTATTATGGCGTTAGTGTGAAGTTGCTGCTCCATTAAAAAAAAAAAATGAAAGAAAGCGATGCTGGCGATTATGAAAAACGAGAGTTAAAAATGGTTTCCATGTCCTTCATTGTTTATGGAAAAATAAAGAAGAAAAAATGCAACCTCTCTTTTAACAGGATTTTTGCCCATGACCCGTTGGCTGTGATTTACGAACTCTGCTTTTTGTACCGGCAGTCATCATTTTTAAATTTCATTGTAATCAGACTATCACATGACGATTTTGTGCAGGTTGGGGAAGGATTTTAATTCATTTGACGTGAAGGGTTAATTAAATCTTATCCCTCCAGGCCGGAAAGTCTCCCCTCAGGCAAACAAAATCGTCAGAAGATACCAAGAATAAATTAAAGAAGTATGTCACCAGCTTGATGGCAATAAATGTGCTTAAATTCGTATTATCTCGGGTTTTGGAGGCTGCCTACTATCTCCATTGCCAGCTTACATATGGATACAATATATTGATTTTGTGTTATAAGTTGACATAAAAGATAACATAATTAGCTTTCAAAAGACACTGCTAGGATAATTCATTTCAGGCATAAAGCTTATTATAGGACTTAAGCTGTTGGTAGAGAAACAAGTATAAAACAAACCCAAAGCAATTACATAATACAGCCTTTATAGAAAGCATAGCCATAATGACCTCGATAAAATAATTCCCAGTAGGCCTAGATAGAAAATATACCGGAACAATTATTTTTAAGTAGTCTATGTATTCTGTGTGCTGGGTAGGCCTTTATATGGGCGACTGTGTGTGTGTGTGTGTGTGTGTGTGTGTGTGTGTGTGTGTGTGTGTGTGTGTGTGTGTGTGTGTGTGATTGCCACCCTTTGTGGTCGGGCTTTTCCCCCCAACTACTGTAGGCTAAACAAAATTGGGTGACGGTGTGTCTAAAATAAAGGTGCAGAGTGGCCCAACTTTTCCTCACTAGGTAGCATGTGTGTGTGTGTGTGTGTGTGTGTGTGTGTGTGTGTGTGTGTGTGTGTGTGAGAGAGAGAGAGAGAGAGAGAGTAAGTAGGGTAACCTGGGCTGGGAGGAACCAGGGGGCCTGAGTATTTTACCAGGAAATTCAGTTTGTTGCGTCCCTGGAGGCAGCGCTACCTGAGCCATGGAAGGTAACGCGATGGGTGTGGTAGGTGTGGTGGTTGTGGTAGCTGTTGTTTTGGTGCTTGTGGTAAGTGTAGTTGTGGTTTTGGTGGTGGGTGTGGTGTATGTGTGGTTGTTATGATTGTTGTCGTGAAAATTGTTATGATATGATTGTCGTGGAGTTGAAAGTTGTGGTTGTTGTGGTGGTAACTTTGTTCATGTTGTGGCTGTGGTAAGTGTGATTGTGGTAGTTTTGGTGGGTGTGGATGTGGTGGTTTGGCGACTGACAGATGGTTACGGTTGTGGTAGTGACAGTAGGTATGGCTGTGATGTTGGTAGGTGTGGCTGTGTAGATGTGATATTTGTGCACCGCATGTTTTATTTGTGGTAGGTGAAGTTGCTGTAGATGTGGTTGTGGTAGTTGTAGCAAGTATCACAATTTTCATTTCCCGGGTACATTACATTAACTACCCAATACTTAAGATTTGCAACCTTATTGTCAAGTGGAGTATTGATCCCCAAGAAAACTGAATTATGTTCTTATATTTTGGTGTGATTATTATAGAGGCACAGTTTTAGCGCTTAAGTCACTCTTGTTATGACTTCCTCATAGTTATGTATACTCGTAATTGAGATAGAACTTTGAAGATATGATGAGGTTAGAAAGCATGGTAAGCTGGCTGTGATAAGACGGATAGCATTAGTGAACATACTTGCAATTGATACTTTGTCGTAATTCAGATTATTTTGATATTTGCAAGGAAGACAGGGGGAATATAGACTATTACTGTCTTTCTTGTTCATTCTGAAAAAAAAGCACCCTTGCAAGCATGTTGGAGCCTTTATAAACACAAACAATACGAGAGGGACAGTTATCATGAGTTATTTTTTTTTTTTAAGACTAACTAGGAAAGGTTAATTCAGTATCTACCTGTGTTTCTTAGTCTCCCTGCAAAAATTAATGTAAGTTACAACGGGTAATCGATTGTAAATATCCTTTAGAATCCCACCCATGATGAGAGTGTAAGCCATGATGAGGCGAGTGTGGGTGTTGCAAGAGTGTGGGTGTTGGCGGTGGAGTGTTGTGTGGGAGGCGGCGGGACAGTTTTTATGACGCTGGTAATATCGGCAGGAAAGTGTGTCATAAAGCTTGATAACGCCTGGACTATTACTGGTGTTGGCTGGATGTAAGAGTCGAAAAGTTGAATGTTCTTGGCGATAATTTATGTTTCGCATATGATGGCGTAAAGTGTGTTTTTCTTAGAAGTTGCGGTTGCATGAGTAAAAAGTCATGAAACTTTTTTGGTGTGATATTTTTAGCTGAGGTGGTGAAAACAGCAATACTTTCTGGAGTTACTGAACATTTAACTAAAGAGAGGGATGTGTGGAGACGACTGTAGCACTTGAGTGTCAAAGAACGAATATTAATCCTCAAGGCGAGATTCTTCCTTCAACTAAATTTTTTTTAGTTTCATGGCAACGGTAGGCCTATTAAAAAATTCAGCATTCCTGTTTCCTTTACCTTCCTGCAAGAACGAATTATACTTATGATAAGAATTTGACTTTAAGTTTGTTAGTTAATTATGTCATGGATGTTGTAAGGTTGTGTTAGTTGTCGTAGTCGTCATCATCATCATCATCATCAAAATTTTATCACCATCATCATCATCACTATCACCCTTTCTCATCGTCATGATCATCATCATCATTATCACCTTTTATCACCATCATCATCATCACTATCACCCTTCCTCCTCCTCATCATCATCATCACTGTTATCACCACCAACACCTTTAACCATCATCGTGATCTTTATCTTCATCTTTCCAACTCAGCTTTAAAATTTAGCGAAAAATAGCGAAGAAAGTTCAGGTACTCCCAAGAAAAAGATAAAACTTTTTAAATGCGTCCCCGGCCAGTGGAAGGGCTGGAGGGGTCGGGGTTGGCGTGGCTGGGGCCGTGGGAGTTGGGACGTAAATTTTTGAGGAAAGTTTTACCGATTAAGTTTTGCTCGTAATGAGGTAGTCACCGAATTTCCTGAGCATCAACAACAATGACAGCAGCAATAAAAACGCATAACGAACAACAGCAGCATTGACAACGAAAACAGCAACAGCAACATTGATTCTGGGTCAGTAAATACGAGAACAACAACACCATCACCACCAACGACAAAAACAAACACATGTTGGCTGTAAATGCCGTAGTGTGACGCTCGACTTTTGACAAACAAGTTACAACAACAGCAAAACAACAGCCACCACCACCACCACCAACAACAACAACAACAACACTCCCACCAACAACCACCACCACCACGAACAACAACACTCGCACCACCACCACCACCACCACCAACAACAACAACAACAACACTCCCACCACCAACAACAACAACAACACTCCCACCACCAACAACAACAACAACACTCCCACCACCAACAACAACAACAACACTCCCACCACCAACAACAACAACAACACTCCCACCACCAACAACAACAACAACCACCACCACCTCAGCTGTGTTACATGAAGCAGCCAGTTAACCCCGCACCCTAACTAATTGGTGCTTCCGACTCTAATAGGGCTGTTAGCGACTCCAGTTACAGGTTCTTGGCCACGTCATTAAGCTGTCCTTATTAACGGCTAACTGGAGATAGTTAGGAGAGGGAGAGAGAGAGAGAGAGAGAGAGGATAGATATGTTATACTAGAAAAGTTTGAATGAGAGGGAGAGGGGAGGTGTGTGCAAAAAACATACTGAGTTCCACATCCAGGACAGGTGAACTAGAGAATATGGAACAAAATCGCAGGCCATGCAGTCTGGGATTTAGTAGCCGCTGTGTATTTTACGATTGTACAAGAACAAATCCATATGAAATGTTGTGGGGAACATTTTTCTTTTGTTAATTTTAGTACAGGAAGAGAACAGTACAGCCTTCTTTGCTCCTGTATTTGGTAGAACATATTGATTTACCCTCACTTGTGACGGAAGACTTAAATTACATTGGCAGTTTTGTAAGTTAATTAAGCACGATGGAGTAGCTTCCTGACTCAAAGGGTGTGTTGAGATGTAACGGGTACGGTACGTTCATCAAGATCGTCAAGAATACACGATTTATAAATTATTAGGGTTCACCTTTTTGGGTCTGGGTGGTGTACAAAATAGCGAATCACACATCACTGACTCTTTCCCCACCTCTGACCCAAGACGTAAAGTACAGGGATAAATAAGAACCCACTCACCCCCTCCCCCACACACAAAAAAAGTAAAGTAGGTGGACCATAATAGAAGGTCTTAAGAGCCTGAGTTAATTTGTCAGGGAGGGTGTGGGTGTTGGGGCCATCAGGGACAAATGGTAGTCGGTAATGGCACTTCCCTGGCCCCCGTAGCCATGTACTGTACTTCCTGGCCAGGTAATATGTGTACTGGAGCTAAGTGGCCTGCGATGGTGCCATTACTCACCAGGAGGTGTGTGTGTGTGTGTGTGTGTGTGTGTGTGTGTGTGTTGGGAGCGATACTAAAAATGTCTGGAAACGCAATGTCGTAAGGAGGGGTGCTTTTTTTTTTTTTTTTTTTTTTTTTTTTTTTGAGGGAATGTACTTTTATCTTTTTTTTTTTTTTTTTTTTAAGGAAGCAGTACTTATTCGTATTTTTTTTTCGGGAGGAACAGTATACTTTTCGAAATTCTGTAGTATTTTTGTTTTCGAAACTAATCGAGCAAGGATACATTTTTAGAATGTTTTAGTTTTGAGGATGCTCTTTAATAAATTGTTTTGGGAAGAATTTTTATATCCTTTTTTTTTTAAGTAAGGAAGAGTGACTTCATCTGGAATTTTCAGTCATGAGGAATAGCACTTTTATCGGAAGCTTTTTGTGTACTTTCAGGCATCATGTCATCATCATGTTCAGGGCTAGAGCCTTAGACAGCACAGACTCCTGAGTTGGCTTTCACAGTTTTTAGTTATTATTTTGTCCATCTATGAAATCCTTCAGTTGGTTTTAAAACGTTCCCTAAATTATCAGTCTCATTACCGCCAGAGAAAATTAATTATCCCCAACAACACCTTCAGTAGCTGCCAGAACCTCTTGTATATTTGCTGCATTTAACCCGAGAGGATTATATTCACCTGAGATGAGACTGGCTGTGACAATCATAATGGGTCTCCATCACCTCCTTCACTACGATGACGTTGTTGTTAGTGTCGTCATGCCGCCACTAGACAATTATATTCACAGACAATTATATTCACCTCTCTGGAAGACTGTCTTAGAAGAGGTGTTAAAATCAGCCTTCACCATCGTCTTCAGTACAGTGGCGCCGTTGTTGTTCTTGTCACGCCATATGATTATATTCAGCTTCTAGGAGACGCGTGGTTGTGGAAGGATTCCCTGCAGCATAAATAATACACATACCAGTTACCATGCTCCAAACTTAACTCGAACTCTCCTGCTTTTCCTTTTTATTTTTCTGTTAATTTTTTTTTTTTTTTTTTTCAACACGCAGGCAAGAATTTTCTGGATGATTTCAACCAGAAGGCCACGACGGCGTATATCTTTTCACCTGATTTCGAGAACCCCCCCTTGCCCCACCCCACCCCACCCCACCCCACCCCGGAGACGTCACATTGGGCCTGCCGAGGCGAAAGATTGAGCTGGAGGTACCCGTCCCTTTCCTTTCCTCCTTCTTTCTTTCCTCCTGCTTGCCCTGGCCTCTCCTTGTTACCTCCCCTCCCTCCTCTCTCTCTCTCTCTCTCTCTCTCTCTCTCTCTCTCTCTCTCTCTCTCTCTCTCTCTCTCTCATTTTTATCCACATTTTTGCACCTCCACTTATTCACATTTCTTTGAATCTTCAGCTTTATCCATTATCCATTTTCTGTTTCTCTCTGTCTCTGCCCCCCCCCCCCCCGTCTTCTCTGCCTGTGTCTCGCTCACGAACAAACAGTTCTCAGGACGTCTTCTGCATGGGCGGGTCTTTTGCGGGTCGGAGGAGGGGAAGAAGGAGTCATCAGGGAGAGTGCTCGGCTCCGAGGCTCTTTCCTAATCATCCACGGAGTCAAGAGTTGCGGATTGGGCACAAAATCGAAGATCCATACACGGGGGCGGGAGAGAGAGGAGGGGGGGAGGGGGGGAAGTACAAGGGATGGTACAGAGGGGGGAGACCAAAGAGTAAGTACAAAGAGGGGAAACAAAAGATCGCACCCTCCCCCTTCTCCTCCGTCTCGGACAAAGTTACGCAAAATACACCTTCTGCTTCGCCTGGTACAATGGTACTGGTGTAATTACTGCTGTGGGCATTAGTACTTCCACTACCGCTGCAACTACTTCGCTTTCGTCTGTGTGTCTGCGTATCAGTAAAGGACAGTCATAAGTAAGCAGGGTGGGCTGAAAGAACCATGATGATAGAAGTCTTTGCTGGCGCAGGGTAAATAAGTGGATTTTACTAGGTGTTGCTGGGCGAGTGTGAGGCAGTAACTACCTTAGTCAGGGTTGCAGCTTAGGTAAAAGATACTGCTGCTTCGACAGTTTTATGCAGGGTTGAGAAAAAAAAATTTGCATGACGGCCTTTGAAATTAGTTTTTGCTTTCGTTGTAAGACGCAAGGTGTAAGAGATCGACGTGAACCATGTAAACTTTAATTTTGGCTTCCACTGCCCCTGTCCAGCATACGTTATTCATAAAGTAAACTGGCTTCACGCTGCCACACCACCATTGCTTTAAGGTAGGAGGCTGTTACAACCGTCCATGACACTGTTCTTGTGGTAGGCTCTGAACGTGTGTAATCTGCATCAAGTATTTGCCTCATATGTCACGTCTCATTATAGCTTTCTTCCTGTGGCTGACAATCCTAAACTTACAGAGGCTGTGTATGTTTCTCTGCCCATAGATGATTTAATCTTGATGTGATGCGTCAGGGAGAAATGTGTGAAATAGACAGTGGAATGATAAGCGAACATTTGCCCCTGGCTCTTTGACGTTACAGATTGGATGTGTGGTGTGGGTGAGTGGGGTTGTGTTGGGTGAGTAGGGTTGTGTTGGGTGAGTGGGGTTGTGTGGTGTGGGTGAGTGGGGTTGCGTGGTGTGGGTGAGTGGAGTTATGTGATGTGGGTGAATGGGGTTGTGTGGTGTGGGCGAGTGGGGTTGTGTGGTGTGGGTGAGTGGGGTTGTGTGGTGTGGATGTGTGGGGTTGTATGGTGTGGGTGAGTGGGGTTGTGTGGTGTGGATGAGTAAGGTGTGTACAGGCCTTCACACCACATGTCGGGAACACAGCTGGCGTGCATACACAAGGTCTGGCTCCATTGTGTACTCATGAATGGCGTCACACACACACACACTCTCGACAGCTTGTTTGTGCTGAAGGTCAACATGTTTGTTGTGAACTGTCAGGCATATAAAGTAGGAGCTTTGTCCCCCAAACACAGTCACCGTGATAACTAGTAAACAAATGTTTTCATTCCTTGTTGTCTATACACGACATAGAATAGTTCCATTTTGGTTGCATAACTTTCCTCCCAGGGTACGGAGCCCCACATGCAGTGTAGTCCTTCCATCGACCTGACGATGTGCAATCATTGTATAGCCTACATTTTTGTCTTTGGGACATTTGCAGCTGTAATTTTTGATTGCATGTTGCTGTATGTTTTCGAAAAAAATAGCAGTTGTTGTAAAATAAATTCTTCAGGTTATCCCCTTTGCCGTTTAATGCATCCGGGCTGCAATTTTGCTTAAAAAAAAATAACAGAGTAAGTCTTGGTTTATACAAGGCAAGTCATTCTCATAATTATGATGGTGGTGTTGGGGGTCTCGTAGTGTTCCTGCGGACTTCTCAGAAACACAGCGTCGAACTGATCTGGTCGTAAATCCTCCCGATCTGCTCTTTGGTTAATAAAGTTCCGGTTTACTCGTACCTGGCCTACAATATTCTCCTGAGTAGAAGGATATTTCTTTGAATTAGAACAAGAGAGTAAACAGGCTCTCATGGTCTCGCCTTCTCGTATATTTCATTTCAGACATACGATTATCTTCAGCTGGGAGAGGGTTATAAGAGTCTGAGAGTATGATTATAGTGTCTTGTAAAACAGACAAGAAACAGGAAGGACTCGGGAAGAAAAATGGGCCAGTGGTATACGTGAAGAGTACACAAGAAAATAGGGAAGGCTGGGGAGAAAGGGAAGACTGAGGAAATGTGTCGTTAGTCAGTGGGATAACAGGCAGAGGCTTGTGTTGTACTTAGAGGTTACACAAGAGGCTGAGGAAAGATGTATAAGAGAAAAATCAGAGGAGAAAGGGAATAGCTGTTGGGTGTAATGGAAAGAAAGAGGGAATATAAGAGGATAAAGAAAGGTAAATAAGGAAAACGGGAGAAGAGAAAAGAGGTGCATGAAGATAAGGGTACGTTAAGGGAAGAGAAGAATGCAAAGGAAGATCAGGAAAGGAAGAAAATGAAAGGTTGTTAGAGGAGAAAAAGGATAGTTCACAAGAGGCCAAAGAAAGGAAAGGAAGACATGAGAAAAGGTAAGGGTATGAGAGGGTGGGACTGGTAGAGGGGAAGTGTAAGTAAGGAGACGGCGATGGCCCCTCGGCCTTAACAAACTGCCCGACCCTCTCCTTCCACATTACACCACCAAACCTGTCACTGCCACGAAAGAATACACAACCACCGGCCCTGTCACTGCCACGAAACAATAGAGTTGCTACTGAGATGAAAACTTAACATGATTCATAAAAACGCTAAGTAGTATAATAAACTATACGATATTATAAAAGGACACACCAGTATACTTCTAAAAGAACAATATGGAAATGACATCCGAAATAAATAAGCCGTGGAGGTACTAAAAACAAGTACAATAACGACTACAAAAAAGGTTAATAATGAGTAATGAGAACTGTTATAAAAATGGGGGGGAGGGGACTGTACTCGTGTTATGATATTTGCCGGGTGACTACAGTATTATGCCTTCGTATTTTTTTACATGTTAAACGAATACTGCATGGAGTAAGATTATATGTGACATGTATTATATTTCTTTATGAATACTGCCAGTCACTTTAATAATACCCTACCGTCCTTCTGTGTATACTGCATGAGAGCGATTACCTGGCCATTGTCGTATACTACTATTTTTCTTCTGTATCCCATTACCTCTCTCGTTTTTACTAATGTTTTTATACCAGTTTTTCTTCCGTATCTTGTTACGTTTTCTATTACAGTTTTTCCTTCGGTCCCTCTTATTTATCTGTACAATTTTTCCTGTTTTTCTTCCGTACTCCATTACATTTATCGTTCTGTTTTTTTCTTTTTATCACGCTTGTTTATCTGTTTATTTTTTTTTTTCCTGGTGGTAGTGAGTGGTCAGAAGCGTATATACTGAGGCGGACTGCGGTGGGACGGGCTGGGAACGAGAATAGGAAGGAAGTGATTTAAGGTAGTGGGCTGCACGAGGATCTGAGAAGGTTGTGGTAGTAAAGTTTGGGGGAAAAAGTGGAGGATGTGTGTGTGTGTGTGTGTGTGATAGTTGTATATTCTGTAAAAGATAATGGTTTGTGTATGTTAAGTGTGTGCTTAGTGTGGTGTGCCTGAGTATCTGGGTGGTTAGTATGGTGTGTACCCTATATATATATGTGTACTTGGTGCCCATGTATATATATGTGTATATGTGTGCGCATGCGATAAGTGTGTAGGAGTGTTGGTAATTTAGTGAGGGCGGGGAGGTGACGCAGCGGGATAAGCGAGGAGATAGCCCGAGAAAAAGATGAGACAGGGAATAGGTTGGAGCGGCCAGGGTGGGCGGGGTGGGGTCTGAGGAGGAAGGGTGGCCACAACAGAACAGATGGGACAGACAGAAGTGGAGCCACAGACAAGAGGGACAGCCACAGACGATAAATGCGCCACAAATCTTATGGGGATAGAGACACAGCTTCAGGTATAGTCACAGTTTATAATTGTTACACTTTTGGATTTCCGAACTAAAAAAAAAAGAAAAAAAAAAGCAAGATTTCAACCCATCCAACCGCTGGAAATATTAGCGGTTGCTTTATCAGAGGCTTATTTCGTACTGATGTTATTTCCTAGACACTGCAAGGACACTGTTGACCTGCTGTACAGTCACTGCTAAAAATTAATGCCCGGACACTCCAGCGGCGTGCCTCGTGATTCCCAACTGTTTTCGCCTGTTACCAGTGGTCAAACAGAAACAGCGATCCGTTTCATGAATTATAGTCATATTATGTACGTTGATTTCTTGCGCGCGCGCGCACACACACACACACACACACACACACACACACACACACACACACACACACACACACTTATCGCGGCGCCTAATAGAGGTCTGACCTAATGAGAAAAAGTTGGACGAAAGGAATCCGTGTGGGGGAAAAGGGAAGAGAGAATTTTGCTGAGACATTAGAAGCCCAGGACCGGGATTTGTGACTATGATTTGCTTTTACAGGAAGAACTAGAGACATGGGAAGTTTTTGCTCTGCCTCCATCCATTGTCCTTACTGGGAAAACAAACCTTCACTAGGACAAGGAATTAATGGTAAGTGTGAAAATCAGTCTTGGACAAGAACATGAGGTATAAGCTGACCAACATCCTGGCATTGTGAGTTCTGTTCGGTACGATGATGATAAATATTTCTGCTCAATACGGTGACTTCATAATGTTTTCAGTAAAGTGACGCCGTGTATATACCTCACAGCACAGTACATTTATATTCCTCTTGTGTGTGTAGGGTTTAGGGGGCCTGTCGTGGAGAAGCGATTAGGTACGAAGGCGCCAGTTATATTTTAATCTTATTTCCACTAAGCGGATTAATTTTTTTCTCCCCACAGTGGGAAGCGACCAACCGTAGACAAGGTGTTAGGTTCAGTTTTCACAGCCCTCCTTAGCTACTTCTTTTATTCTTACCGTTGCCAGGTGGTTATATTCTGCATAAATAGACCTTTGGTAGTAGAGGGAGTAAGCACGGTCTTCAATGGTGTCTTCAGTATAATGTCTTTTAGCTTTGTATTGTTACATCCACCAGGAACTTATTCGGCGTGTGGGAGACCTCTTAATGAAGGGGTTAGATACAGTTTCCATCAGTTACTTCAGTACTATAATTGGTTTTATTCCCACTGCCGACAGACATCCTGAGAAACCTCTCGTAATACAGGACTTTACGGCGATTAATTTTCTTTTAATTCGTTTCCCTTTCGGTGTAAGATAGTGACACTGTGAGCTGTCAGAACAAATAATACAAGAGGAGTTGGATCAGTAAAAAAAGAAAAGAAAAAAAAAAAAGCGTCGTAAGCCGTTGCCACAGTACCCACACGGACAAGCTTCGGTTGAAAATAATTCAATAGAAATACCTAGAAAAAAAAAAAAAAACGTCGAAGAACTAGTTTGACGTATATGCAAGAAAGGAAGGCCTTCATAAGGGTACAGTAGACTACAAGGAAGTTGTAAAGATATAAAATGAAGCCATGAAACAGCTATAAAGGAAGGCGGTTTAAGAAGGGCATCTTTGTGAAGAAGGATACTCTTGAGTAAAATATAATATTATGAACTAAACAGTGCAAGATATGACAGTGAAATGTACAGCGTGTGGGTTACATAACCATGAAGTAAATTAAAACGACGAAATAGGCAAAGGAGAAAAGTTGAGAAGGACAACATTGAGTAAATGCAAAATCAAATAAACGAAACCAGCAGTCCGGCAGGGAATAAAACGAGAGAATGGAAGAACAAGTGTTGGTGATAGCAGTGGTAGTGGTAGTGGTGGCAGCGGTGGTAAGGATGGGTGTGGGAGTGGTGGGGATGAAGGAGGGAGTAGTAGGGACGAAGGAGGGAGTGTTGGTGATGGGGGTGAGGCAGGGTTAGCCATATACCGCCTGTACAGCCGCTACATGGCCCCATAACCCAGCCTCATCACACACCGGCCACACCCATCATCCCTCTACCCCAGGTTACTGCCCATCACCGCTACACACAGTATTACCGCATACCATTCCTTCTGTTTTGACTTTTTTCTGTTTTTCTTATTTTCTTTTTTCTTATTTCAGGTTGTAGCTGCTAATGCTGTCAGTTTTTCGAAATACAGTAGCTATTCTTATTCTTTTCCAGTGAAGAGTCTTTTATGCGCACTGTCCAGGTATCTCGAAATGAATGGATTGTGACTTTAGTGGACTTGGAGTGAATGGACCTGACTTAGCCTGATCTTACCACTAAACTGATGCATCGTAGATTTAATATTAGGTCACAAGAACAACAGTAAACCATTTCAACGGATGTTTCTGTGATGGACATACGGACTGACAGTAATACCGGCGCCACACAATACGCGATCGACAGAACTCACTTTTTTTTTATTATAATTATGAGGATCTAAAGTCATCATTGGTTGAGGTTCTTGTAATCCATTTTGTGATGTACGTCATTAACATCGGTCCATTTTTAAAGCTTTTGATTGCCATTCCTTTGAGGTTTCTGTTAGTCTCCCTTGCTGTTTTTTTTTTTTTTTTTTTTTTTATAGGGGGGAGTGGGAGGTGTATATTTGTTAGTTCTTCCGGGAGTCCAGTGAAAATTCGGGTGAGGTGGATCGAAGATGGAAAACCAATACATAAAAAAGTCATCGGAAACATCAAGGAATAGGACACACAATTCTCTCTCTCTCTCTCTCTCTCTCTCTCTCTCTCTCTCTCTCCTCTCCTCTCCTCTCCTCTCCTCTCCTCTCTCCTCTCCATCTATCTATCTATCTGTCATTCCATCCAAGTATCTGTCTTTCTGAGGCCGTCTATCAATCTGTCTGTCTATCTATCTATCTATCTATCTGTTTGTCTATCTGTCCACAGAGAGAGAGAGAGAGAGAGAGAGAGAGAGAGGCTGGAGGGGAGATGGCTTGAAAGAATGGGATGATGGCGTGGGATTTGTGAATGATGAAGGCGTGCCTGGCGGGGTCGGAAGGGGATCTGTTACACTGCAAATGAAATGGTGGAGGCCATCACGTGACTCAGGGACGATCACAACTTTACCTGGGTCAAGACTCGCCACTTAGTGAATTTTTACTCTCATCAAAGTCCACCCTCTCGCTTCGTCCTCCTGATGGTTGTCGCCAAAATGATCTTATCACTGGTTCATTGTTAGGGCCTTCATTCTCTTTTATTTTGTTTGATTAGGTTAGCTTTTGGTTGTCGCTGGCTCGTGGATGGAGCTGCCTTTGTTTGGTTAGATTACTTTACATTCTATTTAGGTTAGGCTGGGTTAGGTTTTGTGGCTTTGATTCGTCTTTAAAGGCCTGCCTGATGGAGTTCATTTCAGAGCTCCTTCTTTTAGGTTATCAGTAATTCATCTCAAGCACCTCTTCTTGGTTATCACTGGATCATGTTTGGAGCCTCTTCTGTAAAGTCCCTTGTTAGAGGTTCTCCTGTTTCCTGTGGGGATCATGATGCCAAGTTTCCCTCACATTCATAAGTTGTTCATTTTTCACTCATTTTCTTCGTTCATGCATCCATTTCCCTGCAGGGTTAGTTATGTTAATTTTAGTTATTATCTCTTCTGTGTCTTCTTGCTTGTCAAGGTATCAGGTCTAATGTACATTCCCTTGTTAGGTCATTCCTTTGTCTTCGATTCCCCCTCCGAGCTACCATTTCCCTGCGAAGTTAGAGTAGGTTAGGGTAGGTTTGGTTAGAATAGGGCCTATGGCCCATTATATATTCCATTGTTTGCGTGTCCCTCAAGTCGTGTTCAATTTCTCCTCTAACTTCACTCCTTCGTTTCTTATTAAATTCCTCTTTGGGGCCGCCATTTTTCCGACAGCTGCCTAAGACCTGCGAGTGTTGGCCGGATTGAAGATGATGATGCCGCGAGAGTGCCATTAGCGGCACTGCTTGAGAGAAAGAGAGAGAGAGAGATGCGTCCTTGCATATATGAGGCCATCGCTGCATAGCCCATGGTAGAGCATTTTCTAAAATTCATTTTTTGGTGCATAAAATCACTTTGATTTCGTCCCCCTTTTGGAAACATAAAGGGCAATCAGGGGGGCGGACTTTCTCAAAATTTGGTGAACGAAAACAGTGGCGCGCGTGCGTGCCCTTCCCCCCCCCCACACACACACACTGGTATTATCGTGGCAAAAGCCAAGTCTGGAAATAGCGAGACTAAAGTGAAACATTTGAAGAAGGGGTTCACACCTGTGGAGGTTTCCCATCATAGGGGATAGAATCGCGTGGTACAGTCAGAGTAAAATAGACAAACGGGAGCTGAGGGAAAAGGTTGATATAAAAAGGCAACAGCAACAAAAAAGTGCTGAAAAGTTTCGATGAAATCTTTTAGTTATTCATTTTTATTTTTTTTTTTTTATGAGAGAGAGAAACGCGTCAGTCATCAGGAAAAGATTTTATCCCGTCCTCTTTTTAAACTCGCATTTATTCCTCTCTGCTCCGACCTTTCCTAAATCCCCATCCCTCACCCCCACCCTAAAAACCCTCCTGCCCAACTAAGGTCTTCGCTCTTCCTATATTTTTGCCTCGTATATCGACTGAGAATATAGGTGGGGAATATACTCTCTCGTGGCCATTTGTTTTACGTTTAAATTCTCTCCCTCCCCCACCCATCTCTCTTATCCTCATTTCCCCCCATCCCCCATCCCTCCGCTTTCCCTCCCTCTTTTACCCCTCCCCTTGTACCCCTTCCTCCTACCCTTGCCCTCTCTTCTCTCTTTTTCCCGTCCCTCCACCCCATCCCTGTCCCCCACCTGTCCTACCCCCTCTCCTTCCCTAGTTCTGCCCACTTTGTTTCATCCCCTTACCTCCGTCGTCACGTCTCTCCCCATCGTCTTCCCTCACTCCCTTTCCCCCCTCTTCCTCTGTTTCCCCTTCCCCTCCTCCCCCTTCCTGTTTCCCTCCCTATTCTCTCTCTCTCTTCTCATACCCACCCACCCCTCCTTTCTTCCTCTCCTCTTCCCCACTCTTTTCTGTTCCCTTCCCCTCCTCCTCTTTGTGTCTTCTTTCCCGCTTCTCCTTCCTTTCTCCTTCTCCTCCTCCCCCCCTTCCTTTCCGCCTTCTCTTCCCTCTCTCCACCCTTCTCTCCAACCCCTCCCCTCTTCCACCCAGTCCATCTCTCCCCTCCTCCCTCGTCCCCTTCTCTCCCCATCCCATCTCTCGCATGCCCATCCTCCCAACCGAATAAATATTTTCCAATCGACGTCAGGTTTTAAAAAATAACGACGAATGATTTTCCATTTCCTCTATTTCACTCTTCCTTTTTAATTGCTCAAAGCGAAGTACGAAGCTCCGACAAAACACATATTTTTTTTTTCTCCTCAGTTTAGATATAGAGAAACCCCGTACCATAAAAATAAAAATTTGTTCTTTATATTAGTTACAGGTTCATGTGTCAAGTAGGTTGCCCATTAAGGCCATTCGAATGTATTGTTTTGGCTCCCACAATCGGATGACGTAGCTTTTGTTTTAATTTCATTTAATAACGATTTTATTCTGCTCAAGAGAGACTTTTTGAGCTGGAGGAGTTATAGTCATCATTAATTCTTGGAACACTAGAGGCCTATCCAGAGTTGAGTAATATCGTGTGGAGGCAGAAAAATAGGCCCTAGATTCATGGATCAATCCCTTCACTACGGTGACGTCTTTTGGTTGAATATTGATAGCAGAAATGATACCCACATGTTAATATTGTTGTTATTGTAAAGATACCATAGTGTGGCCAGACCTGGACCCGCTTTAGGTATTCTCGATGCTGTAGTGATAGTGATTGGAACCTTAGGCTCACCTGAAACGTGAATCCAATGAACTGCAGACTTAAGCTGCCACTCCGCTGCAGTCCACAATAGGGACGAAGCTGAAAGACGTTTCTGTAACCAGGCTGTTGAGCCGCCTGTTTATATCCACGCCACCACATGAAGGCGTTTCCCTTAAACACAGTATTGATGCTGCCAGACGACTTTATTCGGCGAAAAGAACAACTTCGCAGCAAAAAGAGTTAACCTGCCGGTGTTGCGTTTATCAGTGATCACACACGTCCAGCAGGCAGGACGACCTCCACCCACCCAAACGTGAGCGAGAAAATTGATTGGTCTTGCCCTAGTGATATTGAAGTCTTTTTTTATATATACCATTTTTGAAGGGATCACCACAGCCTCACACCCATTAAATGCACCGTATGTAAGTGGAATCGGTCGGTAAAAATGTGCGTTTTTCCCCCACGGTATAGGGTGAGAGATGAAGAATATGCAGCCCAAGGGAAGACTGGGGACTTTGGAAATGAGCAATATATGTGACGTAGGTAAATAGATACATAGATAAGTAGACAGACTGATAGATATATATAGACGTAGATGATGGAGGGATAGACAGATCGTGGATACATATACAGATGGAGAGAGAGAGAGAGAGAGAGTTCTAAGATTAACGATGGAAATTAGTTTGTAAGCGTCTCTGGCTGTACACACTGCTCAGTTTATGTTGTACAATTAAAAGAAACAGTGAAAAGTACTAATTGCTTCACTCTAATATACAACCGTATCATCGTTGCTTTAGGAGGATCCCCCAACCATATTTTGTACTGTTTATTCCTGTATGTGCCAAGATAACCCATTCACTACGAGGGGAGTCTCCTAAGCTGCACGATATTGTCTGTCAGTATCGGGAATAAACTAATAAAGATGGCATCGTAATGAAGGGGCTGACCACTGCTGTACTATGACGTAATAAGCTTTTTTTTTTTTTTTTTCAATCATCAGACGATTTTTTTTTTTCAGCTTGGGATACTAGATTTTGATACAGATCTGAGAAGCTGTGAAGGGACTATTGACCACAGATGTAGTACTGACTTTTTTTTAATACAGAAAAGAAAGAGCCAGAATGGGATGGCTGCAAAGGAGTTGGTCATCCTGCTTTTAGGCGACCAGTTTTTAAAACATTACACAGTATTCTTAAAAGTTTGTTGGACACCGAAGATTGAAATACTGGGTTTTGAACCTCCTTATTTGTCGTATTGAAATTTATCAGTATTAATGTCCGCAACTGTACATACAAGACTCACTTTCCACGGTTGTTATGGGCTACTCTCGTCATGACTCACTCGAAAAGAATGAGGAGGAAAGAGGGTGAGGAAGGAACAGGATGGAGGAGAGAGGGAATGAAGGAGGGAGGGAGGGAGGGGGTAAGGAAGTGAGGGTACGGCGTGTGTAGATGTATTTGTTTTTCCCTGTGACTTGAGAAATGGAGAGATTAGTGCTTGTCTGGCAGAATGGAGGGAGTCAGGGTGTGAGAAATTGGTGTGTTCCGGGAGCCACCAGGGAGGGGACGAGAGGCCTTGGCTGGGGTGGAGTGTCAGTGTCAGCTGTACTGGCACGGCTGCTGGGGTGCTGCTGGAGCTGCCTTAGGACTTAGAATTTTAATTTTCTTTTCAGTCAGTAGGAATTTAATATCTCCCTCCTCACACACGTAACTCACTCCTTTATGCATCATGTCTCCTTACACACCGCACCACACCCTCACACATCACACCCCTTAATACAGCACATTGACAGCCTTACAAACTACTGTTATCTCCCAGCCACAAACCCGCACATACCGGACACCACACCCCTTCACACACATTACTGTCACCATTCCCAACACACACACACACACACACACACACACACACACACACACTGTCAATACACCACTTTCTCTTTCACATAGCCCCCACCCCCCCCACACACGCCACACCTCCTCACACACACCTCGTCAGCACATTTTCCCCATTACAATTCGCTCTCAACATGGTGATAAATTTTTGGCAGGGCGACGGACAGGAGTTATGGCAGGTGTCGTCCCTGTAAATGAGTAGCCTGTGCATTTATTCATGTGGAGTGTGTACTGCCACGGAATATATAGTTTGGCCATAAATCACTCCGATACCATATGTTGCATTGTACTGAGGGAGAACAGGATTTAGTGCCATAATAAATAATGCCGGGGATGAAAAATTTCAGGGTTGTCAGGTCCCCTCGGGGTTCAGAACACGGCTTGGTTTGGTTGCGGATCCGGCCTACTTTGGTTCATATAGTGAGTAACTTTGAAAATTTCGTAGCACTTTCTCCTTGGCTAATTATTATGCACTTGACACGATGATACTGACTTTTATTGCTGCGACGCAAAATTAGATGCTACAAGGCGAACCACATTTACGTAAGCAATCGTATATATTACCTCATAAGGGGCGAAAGAAATTAAGAAAATGTGTTACTATACGAAGCAAATCACTCATCGGGGAAAAATATCCATGTACACACAAAAGAACACATCGAAACACACACACACACACACACACACACACACACACACACACACACACACACACACACACACACACACACACACCAGAAAGAAATCGCACAAATTATCTGGAAAAGGAGGACGGAAAAAATCTTCAAGAAATAGTGTAAGACTCAGCGGCCCCGACTCACGTTCGCCCCCGACGGCAATTGCTACCATTATGGCGGGGGAAAATGGGGGGCGGCTACCATTATATATTCGAGAGAGAGAGAGAGAGAGAGTTGGGATGTACGCTCGCATGTGTGCATCTGTAGCCTATGTCTAGAGAAAAAGAGAGACTGTGTGTGTGTGTGTGCTGCAGTTTTGTGGTCTGGGTCTGAAAAGAGTTTGGGTCAACACAGTGGGAAATTGTTTGGGCAGGAGGAGGAACTAGAAGAAAAGGTCACGAAAGAGGAAGAGGAAGAAACAGTTGAAGGAAATGAAGAAGACGAAGAGGAGAGAGAGAGAGAGAGAGAGAGAGAGTGAGACAGAGATAGAGAGAGAGAAGGGACAGGGAAAGAAAGACAGTGATAAGCAGAGGAAGGTGAAAAAAAAAATTAACGATGAATGTTTAGGGGAACATAAAAATGAAAAAAAAAAAAAAAAAAAAAAAAAAGAATATTAAGAAGAAAATTGGAGGATGAAGAAAAAAAAAGGTGAATGAAGAAGAGAATGATGAAGAAAAGTGGAGTAGTTGGGAATGCAAAAGAAAAACACAAGAGAAGGCTGAAGAAAGAAGCCAGTTGGGAGGAATGAAAACAAAAGAGACCTTGGTGCTCTTGTCGAAATATGCGCTTTGTCCTGTACATGAATAAATTTTTAGGTAAAGAGAGTTGGGAATTTACCACACACACACACACTCTCTCTCTCTCTCTCTCTCTCTCTCTCTCTCTCTCTCTCTCTCTCTCAGGACGACTTTTTCTCATTAACTGTGACTACCTTCAGACGATTTTCTTCATCGTCGGTGGAGCTTTCGTCCTGAAGGGGTTTGAAAATCACCATAAACCCCCTTCACAATAAAGACGATTTTTCTATTTCACTCTGTCTACCTAGAGACGATTTCATCCATCTTGACGGGGTCTGGAAGGGTTTAATAAGACCGGAATGGGAATATATGTAGTTGATAAGGAAGGCAGTGAAAGAAAATGGAGCCTGACATTGCAAGGTCAAGGTAATATATTTTCCGTCATTACCGTCCTCTCTCTCTCTCTCTCTCTCTCTCTCTCTCTCTCTCTCTCGTCTCGTATTTTCCTCCTCTTTCTCTCCTGTGCCCAATTTAATTTCGACTCTCTCTCTCTTTTCTCTCTTTTTCCTTCAGTCTTTTCGAAGCCCCAAGTATTTTCTTCTTCCATTTCCGCCTGTGGGATGGACCTGAATAGAATGAATGTGAAGAAAACAATGTAAAATGGAGAGAAACGGAGAATGTGGGGAGAATGAGAGAGAGGAAATGCAGAATCAGTATTGGAAGTGAGGAAAGTTAAAGAAGAAATATGTAGAGAAGGAGACTTAGTAAAACGGGGGAGAGAGAGAAGTGAAGAATAAAGAGAAAAGGAGAATGTGGGGAAAAGGCAGTAAAGGGGGAATGAGTGAATGAATACATTATCAATATTAAAGTAAATTATTTTGATATTGTTAATCAGGTTGTTGTTAAAGTTTAAGATCTTGACAGTAAAGAAAATAATAAAATTAATCGTACTGACATTTTAGGACCAAGATAAAACATATACGTGAAGATGGCACTGTAATGACCCGAAAATGTGTAAAGATGTTTCTAAGAGATATTGCAATTGTGTTGTTATCACTGGGTCATCCGTCACTTGTTATAGCCTATTCAATAGGGTATAGGTAGAATATGACGAGAGAGGATGAGATGTTAGCAGACCGACCCAGCTAAGATAAAAGTATAGCTAGTTATCAGGTCCCAGACCGTTTAGAGCAACTTTTTTTTTTTTCTCACTCCATCTAGTGGTGAAAAAAAACAAAAGTCAGGATGTGGTGGTGATGATGACGACGACGGCGATTATTTGATTTATAATAACCGAAGTGAAGAGCCATTTTTAGCTTTTTTTTTCTGTGGCAATATCCATCAACAAATTGATCGTTGTGTCAGTGTCCAGGAATTCATCAGGTTAATGAGTCGAGGTACTTGACCTCCATCCAGGCAAAGTTTTACTCGGTTTTCTTCCTCCTCGTCGCTGTTTCATTAAGAGAGACTGTGGTTAGGCATTTGCATACTGTAGTGTTACTTCTCTCTCTTTTGTGCCTGGATCCTGTCTCACCCCGTCTCTTAGCTGGGGGATCCGAAAGTATATTGGTTTGTTCATCCTGCTTGCTACTGGAAGAACCCGAGTTTAATTCTGTGACTGGTTGGACGTGTGATCGTAGTTTGTTTCCCCGCTTGTCCCTGATCGCACAACAGTAGAACTTGGGACCTGGACGGAACATCAGCTTTAACGGGTCATATTCTACAATAGGGGAAGATTGGAACTTGGCAAAAATTAAATCAGATTTAGTCCCCGTGTTGTTGATAGGCATTAATCTAAACACTTCTTCCTTGTTGCTTAACCAAGTACCTCTCTTAACTCCTTCAGTACGAGAAGTCTTCCCGAAATTAAATGCAATAGTCCGGAGGCCATGAGAGAAAAATAAAATGACATCAAGCCGATGTTAATAGAGACCGTATCCTTCCAGTCCATACGAGAGACCATTTCCTAAGTCAAATAAAATAATCTGACGGTAGCAGCAGGAACAGACTAGGAAAATATATGCCATTGAACTGAAAGGGTTACTGGGGACTGCTTCTAAACCTTCCATTCGAGGGACCTAACTTAAGTTCGGTAAAATCCCCAGGTGAAGATCAAAATAAAAATGGGGGTCATCAATAATGTTGCTGTAATGTTTAGTCTAATCCATATGAAAGGATAAATAAAAATTGTTTACGGCATCGCGAACAAACAAACAGACAAACAAACAAAATGGTATCAGGCTGAAAGGGTTAGAATACTACGGTGGAGTTCCTTGATTATTTTCTTAGCTCGCAGCGTTCACATCTTAATTCCGTGTTCCATTATTCATGCCCAGAGAATGGAGTGCCTAAGGAGAGAGAGAGAGAGAGAGAGAGAGAGAAATTGCCTCGTACTGTTACACAACAGACATTCTCGTGTGTGTGTGTGTGTGTGTGTGTGTGTGTAAGTAAGGCTTTTCCTGCTCACACACAGACACACACACACTCACACACATTCATCAATATCTGGCGAAACACACTCCTCTCTCTCTGCAAAGGCCTGGAAACCCACTCATAAAATATTCCCAGATAACCCCCTCAGGCTTAAAGAGAACCGGATATTAATATTCTAAGAACGGTCTGAGGAAACTGATATTGCTCAACAGATTTTGTGTTTGTCTTTGAACACGGTATGGGGAAAACAGGCTGAGGAAAGAGTGGTTGGTGTTTGTTATATGGATGAAGATAAAGTTTGGGGATTATTTACTTGAGTGAGGGTTGAAATGGCTTCTCTTGTGGTGATGCTGGTGAGGGATGAGGAGTACTGATTTATTCTCCTTTTACGATGGATACGGCGATGGTTATTCCGATAGTTTTTTTCCAGTGGGGTTGGTGGAGGATTAGTGCCTTCCCTTGTAAAACAATTAACTCTAAGCTTCCTTGACCACCCCGTTTGGGATACATGGCGTCCGGCAATGGATGGATGGATACGAGAGTAGTGTCGGTGTTAATCCCTGACGGTCACATTTTATCCTATATATGTTTAGCTAGGGTAAAGTCAGGCCAGAGATGTGTACCCATGTTAGTCCAGACCGTGATAAGAGCTGATACCTTGCATGACCTAATTTTCGTCTACAGTGTATTACTTTGTGTGTGTGTGTTTCTGTGTGTGTGTGTGTGTGTGTGTGTGTGTGTGTGTGTGTGTGTGTGTGTGTGTGTGTCCAGTTAAGTGATCCATAGGGAGAAAGGAAGAGAAGAAAAGGAGTGAAAGGATAAAACAGGGAAGGTTAGTGAAATTAAGTGTGAAAGAAAATGGTGGGAAAAGAATGAGAATGATAAAATGAGGAGGAAGAGAAACTAGAAAGTCTGAGAGAGAGAGAGAGTCTGGGATTAACACAAATGGAAAACCTTCTATATTCTAGAATTATGGAAGTGTAAAAAATATCGCGATTTTAAGATTAAGATAGCAGAGTACAGAGAAAGAAAGCCGGAAATGGAAACAGATTACATAAAGATATAGATAGTTAGAAAGTGAAACATTGAGAAAGAGCAGATTGAAACGGGAGACGAAGAAGGAAAGATCCAAGCCTCGACAGAGAGATCGTCAGTAATGGTGCGAGATCACACTCTTTAGCGACAAGTTATGTATGATTAGAAGGAGCTTACGGTCTCGTGTCCTCGCGTCCTATACCCTTCATTACTGGAATTTATGAGAGAGAGAGAGAGAGAGAGAGAGAATTTATTTGATGATGATGTCTGGCTGCGGTCGACCATTATCAAGCATCGTATCCTAAGCGTCACACAGGGTCGTTCAGTGGGATCTTGTGTGCAGGTAACTCAAGACCTACAAATGGCCCGCCACAGGCCAGGACACGACGTCATATCCCGCCACAGACAAGAACACGACGTCATGGCCTGCCGGGATCGACAACACGACGTCTGCAGTAAATCTTTGGGTCATCGTGTGCGTCAGTTCCCCTGGCGGTGACAGGACGATTGGTGCATTTTTATTCTTTACTACCACCAGACGATATTTTTTTAGACAGGGAGAAACAGGAGCCTTGGTGGTTCAGTGGATGCTACGATTGCCTCCCATCCTACGGTGCCCTTAGGATGGGTTCGAATCCTTTCACTGTCAGGTAAATAAAATAGGTTAGAGTAAGATGAATTTAAAATAATAGAAAATACTCGACCATGAGAGGGTTGAAGTGGTGCAGGAGTCAGTTGTATCATACGTAATATTCTTAATACGCCTTATTAATATTATACGGGTTTATTGATGGCTACGCGTAAAAAGGAGAATAAAACAGAATTTTAATCATTCAAATTTAATGCATATTAGGGTACGAACACGGCCAGCACAGAGGCTTGCATCAGCTGTGGTTAAAATGTCAGCGTATAATAACAGTGGCAGCTGTGATGGGTTTGACGGTGATAAGGATTTACTGGCTACGTTAGTGTTGCATCCAAGTTGTAACTAGATGCGTTTCTTTCACTTTCACCATTCTCTCTCTCTCTCTCTCTCTCTCTCTCTCTCTCTCTCTCTCTCTCATGCATCACTGTCAGCACCTTTCTTTATGTTCCTGGCTGTCGTAATTTCCTCTGTAATTTCTGCTCCTCCTCCGTCTTTCCCTTCACAAATTCTTTCTCATTTTCCCTGTTTATATTCATCTTCATCGTACCAGTCAATCCCTCTGCTCATCGTCAACTTAGGCTGATTCGCAACTCCACCGGAGCGATTTATTTTGCATATTACACGCCATTATTCTATTTGATGCCATTGATATCTTTTTGATATGATTATAGATTGCCTAAGTATCATGGAGGAAAATAATAACCATAATATCCATATATAAACAGATAAAGGAGAGGCGT